>NC_083414.1:79177404-79405920 GCF_020745735.1 Hemiscyllium ocellatum | reverse complement strand
TTCAAATGTTTTCAATTGTTCATTTACAGACACTTGTTTCAGTTTGTTTTGCCTCTTTACCTTGGTCAGTTCTCATCTTAAACCCAAGTAATTGGCTGTTTTTTGTTTCTAGTGTAGCTTGTCCTTTCTGTGATTCACTTTAAAATTTTTTATTTCTTTAAACTGCATTTTTCACAATTTCCCTGAGGATCTCTCCAGGTGACATTCCTCATTCACTAAGTTTTATCACACAACGGTTGCGCTGTGATAGTTATGTCCCCAACCAGTTGCACAATTTGTTATTCAAAAAAATACCGGAAAAAATTCTCTGAACTCCTCTTCTAGTATCACTGTTGTCAGTGTGACTGTCCCAGTATATGTGAATATTGAAGTTTCCCAGAATTATCACAATGTGTTTTGTTAAAAATTTCAATGAGTTCCTGTGTAATGCAGTGATGAGCAAGGGAATGCTGTTCGGTGGCCAAAACTGTTCTGCTTGTGTCCTTGGCAAGTAGTAGCCAGAATTTACATTCAGACTGACTTACTTCATGATTTGAGGCCAAATGCTTTCTCTGTGATGCCTTTGTTACCCATTATTGTTCGCGTTACCCGTTTTGTTCTGAGTTTCCGCAAGGTTGTGATCCACTGAATATTCCTGTCAACCTTTTGTTCACCCTGTAACCACATCTCTCTGGGTTCTTAATTTCTTTTATCTTTTGTCAAAAGTCAGTCTACCTTATTGAAGAGACATTATCCATTCCAAAAAAAACATAATTTACTCTTTCCGCAATTTCCTGTCACAAACCGATTCCCTGATGTACAATTTTAGTTAAACTCTGTCCCATCCTGTTCCTTTCTGCTTGTCTTCAGCCTCATCCCCATGCTGCTCCCATACTTCCCTTTTCCCTTTGGATTTGGAAAGCTGCTTTCACCTGAACCCTGTCCCTGCATCCTCTCTGTCAGTTTAAAAGCCCCATCCATAAACCTACTGTCATGATTGGCCAGGACTCTGGTCCCAGCACAGTTCCAGGGGGACCATCCTAATGGATTATTTATTAAATCAGGTATGGGATGTGGTGTCTCTGGCTGACCTGCCTTTGTTGCCCAGCCCGAGCTGCCTTCGAGCTGAATGACATGCTCGGCCATTTCAGAGGGTGATTGACAGGCAAACACTTTGCTGTGGGTACGTCGTGCAGACCACGTGAGGATGGGCAGATGTCCTCATCTAAAGGACGAGTGTTTTGGTTTTTTGTACATCAGCAATGGTTTCATATTTATTTATGGATTGTTAATTTACTATTTTTAAAATTAGTGATTTCAAATTCACCATTTCTGATGGTGGGATTCAAACCCACTTCCCCTGAACATTAGCTGAGGTTTTGGATACATGCTCTAGCAATAATACCACTCGGCCATCACTTCGCCTGCTCAAAGGTTGCTCATCCCTGAGCACTGATACCAGGGCAACGTGAAGCTAACCCATTCTTCCAACATGATTGTGTGATCCTGAAGTCTTCAGCACTCTGGTGATATCACTCACTCTCCCTCCATGTGGTATCCCCTCACTGTGTGGGTCTAATTGCTGCCTCTGTCAGTGCCTCCCGCTCTTGCAGTTACTCCAGATCCTGTGCCAACAGAATTCTCCACTCCAGAGACTCGCAACAGCACAGGCAGGAATGGAGTGGGATTTTCCAGATCTCTGTGGGGCTCATTTCATTCTCCATGTATAACCCTCACTGCATTAGTCTAATTTTCCATTCTGTCGATTTCCCTGTATCCTGTAGGTACTCAGGAAGTTCCTGACTCAAATACACTTCCCAATTGCTGGTTGTCTTGACCAACAACCTCATTGAAGATGGTTGGTCAGCCAGAGAGACAAAGGGCAGGGGATGTTGGGAGCCTTCAAATAAATCTGCACTGAGGGTAAGATCACTCGGAGTGCACAGAGCAGAGAGCAGTGTGAGGGGCTCCTAACATCGCTAACATGACATGACATAGATACAGTGCTGGTGGTAGGGGGAGCACAGCACAGCATACCCCTGGCTCAATCACCAAGTCTACTTTAACTTACATTGCACTGACATAGCATTGGGAGTTCATAGTTATCAATCCTGGCCTGTGCTGTCTTAGTGAGCATCAAGACAACAGAGGGGAAAGCAGGCCTCCTATGAGCGGTGGGAATGCTGCCTGGAGTCTTTTTGTTCTTGTGTCAGACTCCAACACTGTACTTGTCTCACCACTCTGCACCACTGAACTATGACATGGTTGTGCACCGTGTCTTCAGTAATTTTAACTCCTATAACAGTTCCTGTCCCTGTAACCCCTCCCTTACCGATAGTCCCTCACATATTTGAATGATACTGCATTCCGGACTACCATGCCCTATCGCAAGTAATTGGCTTTCAGTGTTACAACGTGCTTTATTTCGGTACTGTAATCCTCTTCAGCTATATACAGAGTGATACGCACGGAAACAGAACCTGTGGTCCAGCTCCTCAATGCTGCCCATGTTCTCTATACTGAATGAGTCTCATTTGCCTGCGTTTGGCCCTTAGCTCTTCAAACCTTCTCCTCTCATGTTCCTGGCCCAAATGTGTTTTCATGTTGTCATTGTTCTTGTTTCTCCCATGAGCCAGGCAGTGTGTTCTATCTGTGCACCATCCTCTGTGTTAATATTGACCCTCTAGCTCCCTCTTTAAATCTTTGCTCTCTCACCTCCTGTTTGGACTCCCTTACCTTTGGCTATTCACCATTCTGAAGCCCAACCCTTGTGGCACTCCACTGGTCACAGGCCTCCAGTCTAATAAGCAACCCTCCACCACCACACTCTTCTACCTTGGAGCCAGTTCTGTATCCAAATCGCTAGTTCTCCCTGTATTCCGTGAGATCAAACCTTGATCATCAGTGTCCTATGGGAAACTTGTCGCACGCCTTACCGAAGTCCTTATAGATCACATCTGCAGCTCAGCCCTCATCAATCCTCTTTGTTACTTCTTCAAAAAACTCAATCAAGTTTGTAAGACATGATCTCCCACGCACAAAGCCATGTTTACTATCCCTGATCAGTCCTTGCCTTTCAAATACATGTACATCCTGTCCCTCAGGATTCCCTCCAGCAACTTGCCCACCACCGAGGTCAGGCTCACTGGTCTATAATTCCCTGGCTTGTTTTTACCGCCCTTCTTAAACAGTGGCACCACGTTTGCCAACCTCCAGTCTTCTGCCACCTCACCTGTGGCTATCGATGATACAAATATCTCAGCAAGAGGCCCAGCAATCACTTCTCTAGCTTCCCACAGAGTTTGAGGGTACACCTGATCAGGTCCTGGGAATTTAATCATTTTTATGCATTTCAAGACATCCAACACTTGCTCGTCTGTAATATGGACATTTTGCAAAGTGCCACTATCTATTTCCCGACAATCTATATCTTCCATGTCTTTTTCCACAGTAAAAGCTGATGCAAAATACCCGTTTAGTATCTCTGTCTTTTAAACGTTGTAATTGTACCCACATCCACCCCTTCCTCAGCAGGTTCATTCCACAATCAAACCACCCTCTGTGGAACAATTTGCCCCCATGTCTTTTTTTTGAACATCGCTCTCTTCTAACCTTAAAAATGTGGTCCCTCCTCTTGAGAGTCCCCCATCCTGTGGAAAAGACAACTACAATTAAATCAATCTATATACCTTATTTTTTAAAATAAACTTTTATAACCTCACGTCTCAACCTCCAGGCTCCAGTGAAAAAAGACTCAGCCTATCCAGCCATTTTGCAGAACTCAAGCCTTCCATACCCAGCAATATCCTGGTAAATCTCTTCTGAATCCCCTGCAGCTTAATAATATCCTCCCTATAACTGGGCGACCAGAACTGGACAGAGTATTGCAGAACAGGCCTCGCCAATGTCTGTGCAATCTCAACATAACGTCCCAAATCCTACACTCAATGGACTGAGCAATAGTCAGGCATGCAAAGCACTGCCTTATCCATCCTGTGATGCAAACTTCAAGAATTATGTACCTGAACCCGGAGGTCCCTCTGCTCTAAAACACTAACTGAGGCCCGAACATTAATTGTATAAGCTGTACCCTTGTTTGTTTTACCAAGTGCACGACCTCGCATTTATTCAGATTGAATTCCATCTACAGGTTTTCAGCCCATTCACCCATATCATCAAGATCCCTTTGCAATCTCAGCAAACCTCCCTCACTGTCCACTATGTCACCCTCCAGCCTTCCAGCCCATCACACATGGCTGTCAATGGTACAAATACCTTTGTTAGCGGCTCCACAGTTCCTTCCCTAACATCCCACAATGCCCTGTGATACACTTAATCAGGCCCTGGGGCTTTCCATACCTTTGTGTTTTAAAACGTCCAGCACCACCTCTTCTATAACATGCCCTCTTTTCAAGGCATAGAGATGTACAAGGGAAACAGACCCTTCGATCCAACTCATCCATGCTGACCAGAAGATCTAAATAAGTCCATCCCATTTATCAGCATTTGGCCTATGTACCTCTAAACCCTTATTATTCACATACACATCCATTCCTTAAATGTTGTCATAGTATCGGTATCTGGTACTTTCTCTCTCAGCTCATTCCATACACACATCACCGTGTGCATAAAAAAGCTGTCCCTTCAGTCCCTTTTAAACATTTCCCCTTTAACCTTAAACCTATGCCCTTTAGTTTTGGACTCTCCAACCCCTGGGAAAAGACCTTGAATGTTTACCAATCCATGCCCCTCATGTTTATATAAACCTCTGTCAGGTCACCCCTCAGTCTCTGATGCTCCAGTGAAAATAGCCCGAGCTTATTCAGCAACAACCCGGCAACATCTTGTCAATCTTTTCTGAACACTTTCAAGCTTCACAACCTCCTTCCTATAGCGGGGAGACTGGAATTGCAGTGAACTCCAAATATGGTCTAACGTATTCCTCTTGTTCCCTGAGTTCCCCAGTCTTTGTCCACAGTAAGTTCTGGAGTCACAAAATGTGTGTAAAGTCTTAGCCATATCCTGCGGTTCCACACATCAATGGTCTCATTGATCTTTAAGGAACACTATTTTGTCTCGAGTTACTCTTTTACTCAATATATTTATACAATCACTTTTGGATTCTCTTTATCCTTCTCTGCTGAGTCTATTTCATGTTCCCTTTCTGCATTCCTGATTTCCACCCAAAGTGTATTCCTACAGCCCTGTATATCCTCGGGGATTCCCTTGATCCAGCTGGCTATACCTGACATGTGCCCCCTTTTCCTTGGCCAGACCCTTCATAGACAGCCAGTGTTTCCGAGTGCTGTCAGCATTGAGCTGCACACACACAGGAACATGCTGGTGGTGATCGCTCAATTTAGCTCACTTTTAAAATATTCTCAGTAGCCAGACTTCCCTTTTCCTGCAAATAGATTCCCCCATTACCTTTTGAAAGTTCCTGTCTAATACTGTCAAGATTGGTCTGGTCCCATTTCATACCTTGAACTTGTGGACCAGACCTGTCCTTTTCCATCCCTATTCTTAAGCTAAGAGAATTGTGGTCATTTTGGCAAAATGGGTTCCCACTCACTCCTCTGAGTATGACTAACTTCATCGAGTCTCCCCAAACATCCCTACCTCTAATGTTCAAGAGAATCCACAATCCTCCCTATTGCGTTAACCTCCTCCAGTCCCTCTCATGGACACCATCTATGTAAACGTCTCCTGTTCCTGACTATATTCTCCTCCTGTTCCAATAAACCCTTGTGAACTTGTAACCTGGTTCAATCTCTGCAGTGCTCTGTATAATGAGCCTCACTGTACCTGGAACGTGGCTTCAATTCCAGCCTTGGCCGACTGTCTGTGTGAACTTTGCATGTTCTCCCCCCTGACTGTGTGGGTTTCTTCCGGGTGCTCTAGTCTCCTGCCACAGCCCAACATTTGCAGAATACGTGGATTGGCCATCATAAATTGACTGTAGTATCCAGGCAAGTGTGGTTCAGATGAGTTCACCATGAGAAATGCAGAGTTTATTGGACAGGGAGAGGGATGGGTCTGGTTAGAATGCTGTTTAGAAGGTTGGTGTGGACTTGTTGGGCCGAATGGCCTGTTTCCACACTGTGGAGATTCTATTCAGTTTATTGCACAGTCCTGTCAACCATCCCTGTCTCTTGAACCTTGCCTCATCCCCAATACTCTCTTTATATGTGGAGTCTCCAACAGTCTCTAAAACACTCCTTGGTGATGTAAGCTTCTCCAGTCCTTACCACGATCGATATGACTGTCACCTCTTCCTGCTTTTAGAACAATCCCTGTTGTCATTTGTTACATCACTCCCAATCACTGTTCCATCCTGAAATCCCCAAAAACATTTATATCTCTGTAAACCCATCTGGACTATCTATACTTCCTTTTGACAGTCCCATTCTGAGACTTTCTCTATATCAAAAATGTCATTAAATGTAGGTCACCCTTATTATTGCAACCTCCCTCCAGCCTTACAACACTGAGGATCTGTAGAAGCTCTTTTCAAACTGACAGCCATTTCTGTGTCTGTAATCTCCTCCACTCTCCATAATACATTCTCTCTGACTTCTTCTGTAGTCCATTAAACACTCCCTAACACTGTCTGTATCAGTGTAACCTTCTCCAAAAACACAACCTTCCCTATCTGTGTAAATTCCTACACTGGTCCCTATTCCTCTCCGCTCCGCCTAACAATACAACCCTTCATGTTTGTGTATTCACCTTCAGTCCCAACATTCCTCCCTATCTGTGTAACCTTCCACAGGCATTTTTGCTTCAGTCTCTTCAACTGTCCCGGTCAGTGTAATCACTTCCGGACATGAAAACTCTCCCTCTCTTTAACTTTCTCAGGCCACACAACGCTCACGATCTGTGACCTACTCCTGTCGGAGAACCCTCCTTCTGTGAACTGCTCCTAATCTTCAACAATCTATGAGCTCCTGCAGTCTTACAGCCCTCCCTGTCTACAAAACCTCTTCCAGTCCCGAAAATGCCATCAGTCTATGGAGACCCGACCACCATCCCTATCTGTGTAAACATCACTCTCCACTCGAACCCTCGCGACCGCAGGAACTTCCTCCTGTTTTTGTAATGCTCCCTTATCTTTGAAACTGTCTCCAACCAAACTTGCCACCCCAATCTCTCAAAAACGAACCCAGATTCCACAGCCTCCATGTCTAAATAACCCCCAGAGCCTAAGCCTTCCTAGATCTATAAACATCTTCAGTCACGATGACCCTCCATATCTCTGTTTGTTCCGCCAAATGTAACAAACCTCTTTATCTCTGTAATCTACTCAGCTGCCAAAAACAGTCCCTGTCTGTGTAATTCAGCCCTGTCCTACCAACAACCTTATCCCTGTAAACTTCGCAATCGCTCGTAGCATTCCAACTGTTTGTAATTTTTATTAATGACTTGGATGAGGGCATTGAAGGATGGGTCAGCAAGTTTTTAGATAACACAGAGATTGGGGGTGTCGTTGACAGTATAGAGGGCTGTTGTAGGCTGCAGCGGGACATTGACAGGATGCAGAGATGGGCTGAAAGGTGGCAGATGGAGTTCAACCTGGATAAATATGAGGTGATGCATTTTGGTAGGTCAAATTTGAAAGTTGAATACAGGATTAAGGATAGGATTCTTGGCAGTGTGGAGGAACAGAGGGATCTTGGGGTGCAGGTACATAGATCCCTTAAAATGGCCACCCAAGTGGACAGGGTTGTTAAGAAAGCATATGGTGTTTTGGCTTCCATTAACAGAGGGATTGAGTTTAAGAATCGTGAGATCTTGTTGTAGCTCTATGAAACTTTGGTTTGAACGCACTTGGAATACAGCGTCTAGTTCTGGTCGCCCTATTACAGGAAAGATGTGGATGCTTTGGAGAAGGTTCAGAGGAGGTTTAGCAGGATGCTGCCTGGACTGGAGGGCTTACCTTATGAGAAGAGGTTGACTGAGCTCGGACTTTTTTCATTGGAGAAAAGGAGGAGGAGAGGGGGACCTAATTGAGGGATACAAGATAATGAGAGGCATAGATAGAATCGATAGCCAGAGACTATTTCCCAGGGCAGAAATGGCTAACACGAAGGGTCATAGTTTTAAGCTGTTGGAGGAAAGTATAGAGGGGATGTCAGAGGCGGGTTATTTACACAGAGTTGTGAGAGCATGGAATGCGTTGCCAGCAGCAGTTGTAGAGGCAGGGTCATTGGGGACATTTAAGAGACTCCTGGACATGCATATGGTCACAGAAATTTGAGGGTGCATACATAATGATCAGTGGTCGGCACAACATCTTGGGCTGAAGGGCCTGTTCTGTGCTGGACTGTTCTATGTTCTATGGTCTAATTAGAGACAGTCAGCATGGGTTTGTGAGGGACAGGTCATGCCTCACAAACCTTATTGAATTCTTTGAGGATATGACAGAATACGATGATGGCTCATGCAGAAAAGAAGGAAAATTGGGATACAGGGAAATCTATCTGTCTGGATACAGGATTGGATGACCCAGAGAAGACAGAGGGTGGCAGCAGATGGACAGTATTGAGCCTGAAGCTCAGTGACCAGTGGGGTTCTGTAACAATCGGCTCTGGGACTCTGCTGTCCTTGATTTTTGTCAATGACTTGGATTGTGGGTTAGTACGTTTGCTAATCACATGAAGGTTGGTGGAGTGGTGGGTAATGTGGAGGGCTGTTGTAGGTTGTAATGGGACATTGACAGGACGTAGAGCTGGGCTGGGAGTGGCAGATGGAGTCCAATCTGAAAAAGTGTGAAGTGATTCATTCTGGAAGGTCGAATTTGAATACAGGATACAGGGTGAAAGGCAGAATGCTTGGCAGTGTGGAAGAACAGAGAGACCATGGGGTCCATGTCCATTGATCCCTCAAAATCACCACGCACATTGGTAGGGTTGTTAAAAAGGCATATGTTGTGTTGGCTTCCCGAAGAAGGGGATTGATTGTAAGAGCCGCGAGGTTTTACTGCATCTTTATAGCATCCTGGTGAGACCACACTTGGAATATTGTGTTCAGTTCTGGGCCCCTGTTTACAGGAAGGATGTGCCAGTTTTCGAGAGCATACACAGGAGATTTACCAGGATGCTGCCTGGAATGGAGGGCATTTCTTACAAAGAAAGATTGAGGGAGCTACGCCTTTTTTCATTGGAGTGAAGAAGGGGGCGGGGTGACTTCATGGAGGTGAACAAGTTGATAAGAGGCACAGAGAGAGAGTGAATAGTCAGAGACTTTTTCTCTGGTGGAATAAATGGCTATTACAAGGGGGTGTAATTTTAAGGTGAATGGAGGATGGATAAGAGGATCGAGAATGGTAGGCGGTTGGATGGACTGCCAATGGTGGTATTAAAATTAGACACATTCGGGACATTTAATAGACTCTTGGACAGACACATGGATAATAGTAAAATGAAGGGTATGTAGGTTAGTTTGATCTTATAGTTGGATAAAAGGTTGGCATGAAATCATGGCTGAAGGGTCTTGGGCTGTACTGTTCTGCGTTCTGTGTTCTGTCTGGTAAACTGGGTGATAAACTCAGATCAGTGTAAAAGGATATGGCATTCAGGAGGAGCGAGTGAACTGGATACAAAATTGGCTTGATCGTAGGAGACAGAGGGTGACGGGAGACATGTTGTCTTTCTGACTGGAGGCATGTGACCAGCGGGGTAGTGGGCCCACTGTTGTTTGTCATTTAGATAAATGGTTTGGATGGGAATATTGGTTTCCTGGTAAGTAATTGTTTTGGGTGACACTGACATTGATGGTAAAGTGGACAGTGAAGAAGGTTATCCATGATACAACAGGATGAACAGTACTGCTGGGATAGTGGGCTGAAGAATAGCAGATGGAGTTTAATTAGATAAATGTGAAGTGTTCCATTTTGGTGAAACAAACCAGGGCGGGACTTGTACAGCTAATGTTCGGGCCCTGGGTGGTGTTGTCAGTCAGAGACCCAGGGATGCAGGTACACAGTTCTTTGAAAGTGGTGTCACAGGTAGACAGGCTGGTGAAGCAGGTGTTTGGGATGGTTTCCTTCATTCGGGAGAGCATTAAGCGTAAGAGTTGGGATGTCATGTTGTGGCTATAAAAGACATTGGTGGGGCCAACATTAAAACATTGTTGATCAGTGGGAAGAACTCATCTAGTTCACTAACCTCCTCTAGTGAAGGACATCTGACATTCTAACCTGGTCTGGCTAATATGTGACTCCACACCCACAGCAATATGGCTGACTCTGAGCTGCCCTCTGGGTAATTAGCAGTGGGGTCAAAGAACGTTGTTCCAGGCAGTGACACCCACATCCCATGAATGAATATATAAATATACCTATGTCCCTCCCTACCTCTGCAAACCCCTTCAGCTGCAGCAATTCAGACTGGCTTTGTAACACCCAGACCACTCTCTGTAACACTCTCACCACCTCCAGCACCTTCACCTCTCCCTGTTCCTATTGTGTCAATGAACCCTGACCAAGGTTCCCCTTCCCACAGCCCTGCTCCTGTGAGCAGACCCATTGCAATCCATTAACATTTACTCCTAAAACACACTCTCACTTCAGGACTTTATGGTGATCTTCTCAGCCTCATAATCTAGTATGATCCCTTTTGTCCTGAGTGAGGGATCAGTGGGAGTTTCTTCCTGAGGCATTTACTGTTTCAGTGGAATGTCCTTTTGTTGAGTGATTTACACTGTTCCTGCAAATGTTTTCCACTGTTCATTTACAGACACATATTTCAATCTGTTTAGCCTGTTTACCTTGGTCAGTTCTCCTCTCAAACTCACATCATTGGCTATTTTTGTTTCTAGTTGTAGCTTGTTCTTTCTGTGATTCACTTTAAAACTTTATATTTCTTTAAACTGTATTTTATCACAATTTCCCGAAGGATCTCTGCAGGTGACATTACTCATTCACTAAGTTTCATTACACGGTCGCTCTGCGATAGTTATGTCCCTTAACAGTTGCACAATGTGTTTTTCAAAGAAACACTGAAAAAAAATTAACCGAACTCCCCTTCCAATATCAATGTCGTCCGTGTGATTGTCCCAGATTATACAAATATTGAAGTTTTCCAAAATTATCACAATGCCTTTGTTAAAAAATTCCAATGAGTTCCTGTTTAATGCAGTGATGAGCAATGGAATGCTGTCTGGTGGCTAAAACTGCTGCTTGTGTCCTTGGCAAGTAGTAGACAGAGTTTACATTCAGACTGACTCTACTTCATGATCTGCGGCCAAATGCTTTCTCTGTAATGCCTTTGTTATCCATTATTGTTAGCGTTACCCATTTTGCCTGAGTTTGCGCAAGATTACGAACCACTGAATATTTTTGTTCACCCTGTATCCATGTCTCCCTGGTGTCTAAATCTCTTTTATCTCTGTGTCACAAATCCATCGACCTTATTGCAGCAAATTTGTCCATTAAAAAAAACATAATATCCTCTCTTCCACAATTTTCTGTCACAAATCTATTTGCTGATGTACAATTTTAGTTAAACTCTGTCCCATCCTGTTCCTTTCTGCTTCTCTTCAGCCACATTCCCATGTTGTTCCATTGCTTCACCTTTTCCCTTTGGATTTGGAAAGCTCCTTTCACCTGCATCCTCTCTGTCAGTTTAATGCCCTGTCCAATAACCTACCGACATGACTGGCCAGGACACAGGTCCCAGCACAGTTCCAGGGGGACCATCCTAATGGATTATTTATCAAATCAGTTCTGGGATGTGTGAGTCTCTGACTGACCAGCCTTTCTTGCCCAGCCCTAGAAGCCCATGAACTGAGTGACTTGCTCGGCCATTTCAGAGGGTCATTGAGAGGCAAACACTTTGCTGTGGGTATGTCGTGCAGACCAGGAAAGGATGGGCAGATTCCTTCTCGAAAGGACAAGTGTTTGGATTTGTTGTCCATGAGTAATGGTTTCATACTTAATAGTGGATTGTTAATAATTATTTTTTAAAATTATTGATTTCAAATGTCTCCTTTTCAGATGGCGGGATTCAATCCTGCCTCCCCTGAATATTAGCTGAGGTTTTGGATATATTCTCTCACAATAATACCACGAGGCCATTACTTCACCTGCTCACTGGGTGCTCATCCCTGAGCACTGATACCAGGGCATCATGAAGCTAAACCCATTCTTCCAACATGACTGTGTGATCCTGACATCTTCCAGCAATCTGGGGCTATTACTTAATATCGCTCCATTTTACAGATCTCTGTGGGACTCAGTGCCATTCTCCATGTGTAACCATCACTGCATCTGTTTAATTTCCCATTCTGTCTATTTCTCTGTCTCCTGTAGGTACTCAGGAAGGTCCTGACTCAATAGCCTTCCCAGCTGCTGGGTGGATCATCCATCATCACATTGAACGCAGTTGGTCTGCCAGAGGGAGACAAAGGGCAGGGAGATCTGGAGCCTTCAATAAATCCTGTAGTGAGGTAAGGCCCCCCACAGTGCACAGAGCAAAGAGCAATGAGAGGGCTCCAAACATCTGTTAACACAACATGACATAGACACAGTGCTGGAGGGGAGCACAGCACACACACACACACGCACACACACACACACACACACACAATGTAAGTTCTGTTATATTAAAGCTCACTACTCTGCAACACTGTATCTATGACATGTCTTGTAGTCAGTGTCTTCAATAATGTTGAATTCCTGTAACTGATCCTATCGCTCTAACCTCCTCCCTTCCCGATAGTCCCTCCACATATTTGAAATGTAATGCATTCCAGACGACCATCCCTATCCCTGTAACTTTGTTCAGTGTCTACAACATGCCTTATCTCGGTAATCTCCTCCTCCAATAAGGTAAAAACAAGGACTGCAGATGCTGGAAACCAGAGTCTAGATTAGAGTGGTGCTGGAAAAGCACGGCAGGTCAGGCAGCATCCGAGGAACAGGAAAATCGATGTTTCGGGCAAAAGCCCTTCATCAGGAACAGAGGCCGGGAGCCTGGAGAGTGGAGAGATAAATGAGAGGGGGTGGGGATGGGGAGAAAGTAGCATAGAGTACAATAGGTGAATGGGTGGGGAAGAAGGTGATAGGTCAGAGTGGAGGATGGGGGAAGGTAGCAATGAGTACAATGGGTGAGAGGTCAGAGATGAGGATGGAGTGGATAGGTGGGAAGGGAGATAAGCCATTAGGACAGGTCATGAGGGCGGTGCTGAGCTGGAAGGCTGGAGGTGGGGTGAGATGGGGAAGGGGAAATGAGGAAACTGGTGAAGTCCACATTGATGCCCTGGGATTGAAGGGTTCCAAGGCGGATGGTGAGGCGTTCTTCCTTCAGGCGTCGGGTGGTGAGGAAGCGGCGATGGAGGAAGCCCATGACCTGCATGTCCTCGGCAGAGTGGGAGGGGGAGTTGAATTGTTGGGTCACAGGGCGGTGGGGTTGATTGGTGCGGGTGTACCAGAGATGTTCCCTAAAGCGCTCTGCTAGGATGTGTCCAGTCTCCCCAATGTAGAGGAGACCGCATCGGGAGCAACGGACACAATAAATGATATTGGTGGATGTGCAGGTACAACTTTGGGTGTGGAAGGCTCCTTTAGGGCCTTGGATGCTGGTGAGGGGAGAGGTGTGGGCGCAGGTTTTGCAATTCCTGCGGTGGCAGGAGAAGGTGCCAGGAAGGGAGGGTGAGTTTTTTTTGGGGGGGGGGGGCGTGGAACTGACCAGGTAGTCACGGAGGGAATGGTCTTTGCGGAAAGTGGAGAGGGGTGGGGAGGGAAGTATATCCCTGGTGGTGGGGTCCGTTTGGAGATGGCGGAAATGGCGGCGGATGATTTGGTTTATGTGAAGGTTTATAGGGTGGAAGTTGAGCACCAGGGGCGTTCTGTCCTTGTTACGATTGGAGGGGTGGGGTTTGAAAGCGGAGGTGCGGGATGTGGACGAGATGCGTTGGAGGGCATCTTTTACCACGTGGGAAGGGAAATTCCGATCTCTAAAGAAGGAGACTATTTGGTGTGTTCTGTGGTGGAACTGGCCCACCTGGGAGCAGGTACGGCGGAGGCGGAGGAATTGGGAATAGGGGTTGGGAATTTTGCAGGCGGTAGGTTAGGAAGATATGTAATCTAGGCAGCTGTGTGAGTCGGTAGGTTTGTAAAAAATGTTGGTGTCAAGTCGGTTGTCATAAGGGGATGGAGAGGTCCAGGAAGGGGAGGGAGGTATTGGAGATGGTCCCGGTAAATTTAAGGTCAGGATGGAATGTGTTGGTGAAGTTGATGAATTGCTCAAACTCCTCAAGGGAGCACGAGGTGGTGCCAATGCAGTCATCAATGTTGCGGAGGAAGACGTTGGGAATGGTGCCATTGTAACGACGGAAGATGGACTGTTCTACGTAGCCAACAAAGAGACAGGCATAGCTGGGGCCCATACGTGTGCACATGGCTACCCCTTTGGTCTGGAGGAAGTGGGAGGATTTGAAGGAAAAATTGTTAAGGGTGAGGACAAGTTCAGCCAACCGAATGAGAGTGTCGGTGGACGGGTACTGTTGTGGACGTCGGGAGAGGAAGAAACGGAGGGCTTTAGAGGTCCTGGTCATGGTGGATGGAGGTGTAGAGGGATTGAATATCCATTGTGAAGATGAGGCGTTGGGGGCCAGGGAAACGGAAGTGTTGGAGGAGTGGAGGGTGTGGGTGGTTTCTCGAACGAATGTGGGTAGTTCCTGGACTGGGGGATAGGACAATGTCGAGGTAGGCAGACATGAGTTCGGTGGGGCAGGAGCATGCTGAGACAATGGGTCGGCCAGGGTGGTCAGGCTTGTGGATCTTGGGAAGGAGGTAGAACCGGGCAGTGGGGGATCCAGGACAATGAGGTTGGAAGCTGTGGGTGGGAGATCTCCTCCTGAGGTGATGAGGTTCTGTATGCTCTGGGAGATGACGGTTTGATGATGGGAGGTGGGTCATGGTAGAGGGGGTGGTAGGGGGAGGTGTCTTTGAGTTGACATCATGGTTTCAGCGGTGTAGAGGTCAGTGTGCCAGACTACCACTGCACCCCCTTTATCTGCTGGTTTGATGGTGAGGTTGGGATTGGAGCAGAGGAAGTGGAGGGCTGGGCGTTGTGAGGGTGAGAGGTTGGAGTGGGGGAGGGGTAGATAGGTTGAGGCAGTTAATGTGTCGGTGGAAGTTGGAAATGAAGAGATCGAAGGCAGGTAATAGGCCAGCTCAGGGTGTCCAGGTGGATGGAGTGTATTGGAGGCCGGAAAAGGGGTTCTCAGAAAATAGGTGGGAGTGTTCATTGTCAAAATAAGCTTTGAGGCGGAGGCGGTGGGAGAAGTGTTCGACGTCACGGCGTGTATTAAATTAATTGATGTGTGGACGGTGAGGGATAACGGTGAGGACTTTGCTGAGGACTGATCATTCGTCCTCAGTGAGGGGGAGGTCAGGGGGAATGGTGAAAACTCGGCAGGAGTGGGAGCTGGGACCAGGCGTAGGTGTGGAGCTGGGGGCGGCGACGGTGCCTGTAACTGGTGTGGGTGTGGTGTTAGGGGGAATGGGGATGGAGTCATGAGCAGGGGTGGTGTTCCCCTCAGGGTTCTGGGGCGGGGATGGTGACGGTGGGACTTGGGAGCGGTGTCAGCAGAATGCAGGTGAGTGGTGTTGGTGGGGACAGAAGTGGTGGCAAACACGGGCAGTGGGGGGGGCGTGGAGGTCACTGAGTGTGTGACATCAGCAATGGTGTGAGGGGCGGAAGTGATGTCACTTGTGTTGTATGAGGAATTGTGAGGGGCGGAAATGGCATTTACTTTATTTTAACCAATAATTTCCTGTCACAAATCTATTTGACAATGTTGTATTTTAATTAAACTCAGTCCCTTAATGTTTCTTTCTGTTGGTCTTCATCCACATCTCCATGGTGTTCCAATATTTCAACTTTTCTCTTTGGACTTGGGAATTTCCATTCACCTCAGACCTGTCCCTCTCCTCATCTGTGTCCGTTTATAGCACACTGCATAATCCTGGTACCAGAGGAGCCTATCCCAATAAAATAGCTCAGTCCTCCCTGAGTACTGGGAGCAGTGCTCACTGGTCAGAACCACTTCTGATGATACCTTTGTGTGATCCTGACACCTTCCAGCACTCTGCTGATATCACTCAGTCTCTGTCCATGTGATATCCCTCACTGTGTGGGTCTATTGGCTGCCTCTGTCAGTGTCTCTCACTCTTGCAGTTACTCCAGATCCTGAGCCAACAGCATTCCCCACTCCAGAGGGAAGCAACTGCACAGGCCATGGATGGAGAAGGGAATTTCCATATCTCTGTGGGACTCAGTGCCATTCTCCATTGTGTAACCTTCATTGCATTAGTCTAATTTCCCATTCTGTCTACTTCTGTCTCCTGTAGGTATTCCTGATGTCCCTGACTCAGCAGAATTCCCAATTCCTTCTCGTCCATCACCACAGTGAAGGTGGTTGGTCAGGCAGAGAGCGATGGAGAGTGAGATCTGGAGCCTTCAGTAAATCCTGCAGCCGGTAAGATCACTCACAGTAAACAGCACAGGGAGGAGTTCATGGGCTTTAATTCAGACCCTGAGGGCATGATGTAGGAACAATGCTGGGCAAGGAACATGAAAAAATCTCAGGCTTCATTATCACCATCTTGTCTGTCAATTCATCTGTTCAACAGAACCCTCCCTATGTCTGCCAGCTTCTCCACTGTCTGTTTCATGGATACCACTTCCCCTATCTCTATCAACCCCAACAATCCTGCTTATCCCTGTAAGCTCCTCATATCAGTAAAACTCTCCAAGTTTCTGCCTTTGCCTTTAATCCTGGGTTCTGTCACATCTCTCCTTAACTGAAGAAAATTAACTCTTCAGTTCCTTAAGCCATCCCTGTCAGTGTAGTCCTTTCCAGACCTGAAAAACCTCCCTTTCTTTGTGACTTTGTTGAACTCCTACTACCTTCATGATCTCTGTAACCTTCCCGTCATGACAACAAAAAAGCTCTGTACCTTCGTAACCTCCTCCTTGTTAGACTCCTCCTTGTCTCTGGGCACAAAGCAGAGTGACCCTGCTTCTCTCATAAATTAGTTTCTGCATTTCTAATGATGACTATATACTCTTCCTGTCTCTAAGACACACTCAGTCTCTGTAAACTGTGCTGGTCCCGACTGATGTAATTTCCTTCAGTAACTACAAACCTTTATACCTTTAATCTCCTCCAGACGCGACCACGCAGTTTATTTCTATAACCTCCACGAGTGATACAGTCATAGAGATGTAGAGCACGGAAACAGACCCTTCACTCCAACCCGTCCATTCCGACCAGATATCCCAATCCAATCTAGTCCCACCTGCCAGCACTTGGCCCATATTCTTCCAAACCCTTCCCATTCATATACCCATCCAATTGCCTCTTAAATGTTGCAATTGTACCATCCTCCACCACATCCTCTGGCAGCTCGTTCCATACACTTACCACCCTCTGCTTGAAAAGGTTGCCCCTGAGGTATCTTTTACACCTTTCCTCTCTCAAACTAAATCTATGCCCTCTAGTTCTGGACTCCCTGTCCCCAGGGAAAAGGCTTTGTCTATTTATCCTATCCTGTCCAAACCCCTCATAATTTTGTAAACCACTGTAAGGTCACCCCTCAGCCTCCGAACCTCCAGGGAAAACCGCCCCAGCCTGTTCAGCCTCTCTCTGTAGCTCAAATCCTCCAACCCTGGCAACATCCTTGTCAATCTTTTCTGAACCCTTTCAAGTTTCACAACATCTTTCCGACAGGAAGGAGACCGGAATTGCACAAAGCATTCCAACAGTGGCCTAACCAATGTTCTGTACAGCCGCAACATGACCTCCCAACTCCTGTACTCAATACTCTGACCAATAAAGGGAAGCATACCAAATGCCGCCTTCACTATCCTATCTACGTGCGACTCTACTTTCAAGGAGCTGTGAACTTGCACTCCAAGGTCTCATTGGTCAGCAAAACTCCCTTGGAACTTACCATTACATGAATAAGCCCTGCTAAGAGTTGCTTTCCCAAAATGCAGCACATCGCATTAATCTGAATTAAACTCCATCTGCCACTTAGCCCATTGGCCCATCTGGTCCAGATCCTGTTGCAACCTTCTTCGCTGTCCACTACACTTCCAATTTTGGTGTCATATGTAAACTTACTAACTATACATCTTTTGCTCGCATCCAGATCATTTATGTAAATGACAAACAGAAGAGGGCCCAGCACTGATCCTTGTGGCACTGCTCTGGTCACTGGCCTCCAGTCTGAAAAACAACCCTCCACCACCACTCTCTGTCTTTTACCTTTGAGCCAGTTCTGTATCCAAATGGCTAGTTCTCCCTGTATTCCATGAGTTCTAACCTTGCTAATCAGTCTCCCATGGGGAACCTTGTCGAATGCCTCACTGAAGTCCATATAGATCACATCTGTCACTCTGCCCTCCTCAATCTTCTTTGTTGCTTCTTCAAAAAACTCAATTAAGTTTATGAGACATGATTTCCCATGCACAAAGCCATGTCGACTATTCCTAATCAGTCCTTGCCTTTCCAAATATATGTGCATCTTGTCCATCAGGATTCCCTCCAACAACTTGCCCACCACTGAGTTCAGGCTCACCGGTCTATAGTTCCCTGGCTTGTCTTTACCCACCTCCTTAAACAGTGGCACCACTTTTGCCAACCTCCAGTCTTCTGACACCTCACCTGTGACTATCGATGATAAAAATATCTCAGCAAGAGGCCCAGCAATCACTTCTCTAGCTTCCCACAGAGTTCTCGGGTACACCTGGTCAGTTCCTGGGGCTTTATCTACTTTTAACCGTTTCAAGACATCCAGCACTTCCTCCTCGGTAATCTGGGCATTTTGCAAGGTGTCACCATCTATTTCTCTGCAGTCTATATCTTCCATATCCTTTTCCACAATAAATACTGCTGCAAAATATTCATTTAGTATCTCCACCATTTCCTGCGGCTACACACAAAGGCCGCCTTGCTGATCTTTGTGGGGCCCTATTCTCTCCCGAGTTACCCTTTTTTCCTTAATATATTTGTAAAAACCCTTTGCATTCTCCTTAATTCTATTTGTCAGCCCTATCTCATGTCCGCGTTTTGCCCTCCTGATTTCCCTCTTAAGTATACTCCTACTTCCTTTATACTCTTCTCAGGATTCCCCCGATCGATCCTGTCTATGCCTGACATATGCTTCCTTCCTTTTCTGAACCAAACACTCAATTTCTTTAGTCATCCAGAATTCCCTATAGCTACCAGCCTTCCCTTTCACCCTGACAGGAATATACTTTCTCTGGACTCTTGTTATCTCATTTTCTGAAGGCTTCCCATTTTCCAGCCGTCCCTTTACCTGCGAACATCTGCCTCCAATCAGCTTTCAAAAGTTTTTGCCTAATACCGTCAAATTGGCCTTTCTCCAATTTAGAACATCAACTTTTAGATCTGGTCTATCCTTTTCCATCACTATTTTAAAACAAACAGAATTATTGTCGCTGGCCCCAAAGGGCTCCCCCACTGACACCTCAGTCACCTGTCCTGCCTTATTTCCTAAGAGTAGGTCAATTTTTGCACCTTCTCTAGTAGGTACATCCACATACTGAATCAGAAAATTGTCTTGTACACACGTAAGAAATTCCTCTCCATCTAAACCTTTAACACTATGGCAGTCCCAGTCAATGTTTGGAAAGTTAAAATCCCCGACCATACCTACCCTATTATTCTTACAGATAGCTGAGATCGCCTTACAAGTTTGTTTGGCAATTTCCCTCTGACTATTGGGGGGTCTGTAATACAATCCTAATAAGGTGATCATCCCTTTCTTATTTCTCGGTTCCACCCAAATAACTTCCCTGGATGTATTTCTGGGAATATCCTCCCTCAGAACCGCTGTAATGATATCCCTTATCAAAAATACCACTCCCCCTCCTCTCTTGCCACCCTTTCTATCCTTCCTGTAGCATTTGTATCCAGGAACATTAAGCTGCCAGTCCTGCCCATCCCTGAGTCATGTTTCTGTAATTGCTATGAGATCCCAGTCCCATGTTCCTAACCATGCCCTGAGTTCATCTGCCTTCCCTGTTAGGCCCCTTGCATTGAAATAAATGCAGTTTAATTTATTAGTCCTACCTTGTCCCTGCCTGTCCTGACTGTTTGACTCACTTCTGTACTCAGCTGTACCTGTCTCAGATCGAGCTCCCAAAATCCTCCCTGTGATTGTTACCACGTCCCATCCCTGCATTCCTCCAAATCCCTGTAAAGTCCTCCCATTCCTAAAACCCTCCCTGTATCTGTCACCTGTCCCAGCTTCCACAACCCTCCCACTCTCTGTAAGACTCTCCCCACCCCCCACCCCCGTCCCAGTGACTACAGCCCGCTGTATCACTAAATGCCAGTAGTCACTATAATATCAGATTAAGATGTGAAAGCAAGAACACTGTACTGGGTTAGATGATCAGTCCTGATCATATTGAATGGTGGGACCAACTCTGTGTTCAAATGGACGATATCTGCTCTTCTTTCCTGTGGTTCTCTATAAGCTTACTATCTATATAACCTCCTTCAGTCCCCACAGACCTCCCTATCTCCATAAGCTCCTTCAGTCCCCACGACTCTTCCCATCCATGTAACCTGAATCATTCCCCAAAACCTCCCTAACCCCATAACCTCCAAAAGGCCCCATGACCCTCCCTATCTCCATAATCTCATCCTGACCCAACGACCCTCCCATTCAGAGTAACCTCCTTCAATTCCCATGATCCTCCTGATCTGTGCAACCTTCTTCAGGCCCAAAGCCCTCCCGATCTCTTTGTCCCCTTTCAGACCCCACATCACTCCCTATCTCCATAATGTCCCTTCAGTCCCCATGACCCTCCTTATTTCCAAAACATCTATTACCTGTTGAACCTGTAAGCTCCCTTTTTCAGTTTGTTAAACACGAACTCCCATAACCCTTTCTGCTGCCAGTCTGAAACCAAACAGTGTTGGCCTGATAGTAGGTCGGGAGCTGGAATGTGTTTGAAAGGATATGTCAGTGAACAATAACTGGACCCTTAGAAACACATTTAATAAAAAGAGAATGTTGCTTTGAGCCTGTAGGATTGTATTTTTATTGGTGTGAGTATAAATGGCAGGATAGATACGGTGTAGGACTGGCTGTACCGAAGATACGGTTTATTTAAATTTTCAGAAACCTTTACACAAGTTTCAATAAGGGCTAAAGAGTAACTTGGTAGAGAATAGGGCCCCTTAACTATCAGGAGGTGGGTGAGATGTTAGACAAAATAGTCTTGTCAGAATTTACTGTGGAGAAAGACATGGAAGCTCGGGAACTTGGGGAAATAAATAGCGATAACTTGTAAAGAATCCTCAACAGAGAAGAAAAAGTGTTGGAATCTTAAAACAAATAAAGGTTAATTAATCCTCAGTAGCTCATTAGGTCTATCCTTGAATATTCATGGGAAGCTAGGGAAGAGATTGCGGTGTCCCTAACAGAGATATTTATATTATCATCAGACACAATGAGTTACCGGAAGAGTGGAGGGCGGCTAATGCTATTCCATCACTTTAGGTCTGCAGGGAAAAGCCAGGAAATCACAGCGCAGTGAGCCAGTGCCGGGTAAGTTGTTGGAGGAGATTCTGAGAGAAAGGAGCTACATATATTTGGAAAGGCAAGGGCTGATTAGAGATATTCAGCATGGCTTTGTGAGTGGGAAACCGTATTTCACAAACTGGATTGACTCTTCGAGGAGGTGGCCAAGAGATAGATGAAGGCAGAGCAGTCAGCGTTGTCTACATGGACTTCAGCAAAGCATTTAACAAGGTTCCAATGGATGTACAACATCTAGTCAAGAGGAAGAAGGAAGCTGACTTAAGGTTGAGGAACCAAAGATCCGAAGCAGGGCTCTAGAGAGTTACATGGGGCAGTACGGTGGCTCAGTGGTTAGCACTGCTGCCTCACAGCACCAGGGACGCGATTACAATTCCAGCCCCAGGTGACTGTCTGTGTGGAGTTTGCACATTCTCCCCATGTCTGCATGGGTTTCCTCCGGGTGCTCCGGTTTCCACCCACAGCCCAAAGATGAGCAGGTTAGGTGAATCAGCCATGTGTTGTTCAAGAAAGGGAATGGAGATAATTCTGGGAATCACAGACCTGTCAGTCTTCTCTCTGTGATGTGCAGATTATTGGAGAGGACTCTGGGAGACGGGATTTATGATTCCTTGGAAAACCATAGTTTGATTAGAGAAAGTCTCATGGCTTTATTAGGGACAGGTCATGCCTCACAATTCTTATTGAATCCTTTGAGAATGTGACAAAATGCATTTATGGCTCATTGAGAAAGTACAGAGCATGGGATACATGGAAACCTGTCTGTCTGGATACAGAATTCCTGGCCCATAGAAGACAGAGGGTGATGCCAGATGGAAAGCATTCAGCCTGGAGCTCGGTGACCAGTGGTTTTCTGCACGGAGAGGTTACAGGACCTCTGTTCTTGGTGATTTTATGAATGACTTGGATGTGTGAGTGGAAGAGTGGGTTAGTAAGTTTCCCAATGACACGAAGGTCGGTGGAGTGGTGAAAAGTGTGGATGTCTGCTGGAGATTGCAATGGGACATTGACAGGATGTAGAGCTGGGCTGAGAAGTGGCAGATAAAGTCAAATCTGGAAAAGTGTGAAGTGATGCATTTTGGAAGGTGAGACTTGAATGCAGAATACAGGGATAAAGGCAGAATACTGGATAGTGTGGAGCAACAGATGGATCTTGGATTTCATGACCAGAGATCCCCTCAAATTTGTCACCAAGCTGATAGTGTTGTTAAGAAAGAATATGGTGTATCGGCTTTCATTAGCTGGGGGATTGAGTTTTTAAAGCCGTGAGGTTATGCTGCAGCTCTATACAGCCCTGTTTAGATCCCAATTAGAATATTGTGTTCAGTTTTGATCCCTTCATTACAGGAAGATGTGGATGCTTGAGAGAGGGTAAAGAGGAGATTTACCAGAATGCTGCCTGTACTGGAGAGCATGTCTTATGAAGAAAGGTTGAGGGAGCTAAGGCTTTTCTCATTGGAGTGAAGAAGGGTGTGGTGTGATTTGGTAGAAGTGAACAAGGTGGTGTGAGGCAAAGAGAGAGTGAACAGTGAGAGACCTCTTTATCCCATGGCATACATGGTACCAGGGGGCATAATTGTAAGGCGATTGGAGGATGGGTAAGGGGAGATTTCAGATGTAGGCCCTTTACACAGAGAGTGTTGGGTGGGTGGAGCAGGACATTTTAACAGACTCTTGGATAGGCACATGGATGGGAGCAAAATGAAGGGTATGTCAGTTAGTTTGATCTTACAGTCGGGTAAAAGGTGGGCACGGCATCATGGCCGAAAGGTCTTGTGCTGTACTGTTCTGTGTTCTACGATCCGTCTGGGAAATGGGTAATAAGCTCAGATCAATGTAAAAGGATATGGCATTCAGGAGGAGCTAGTCAACTGGATACAAAATTGGGCTTGATGGTGGGAGACAGAGGGCAATGGGAGGCATGTTGTCTTTCTGACTGGAGGCATGTGACTAGCGGTGAAGTTGGTCCCCTGTTGTTTGTCAATTGGATAAATGGTTTGGATGGGAATATTGGTTTCCTGGTAAGTAAGTTTTTGGGTGACACTGAAATTGTTGGTAAAGTGGACAGTGAAGAAATTTATCCAAGATACAACAGGATGAACAGTACTGCTGGGATAGTGGGCTGAAGAATAGCAGATGGAGTTTAATTAGATAAATGTGAAGTGTTCCTTTTTGATGAAACAATCCAGGGTGGGACCTGTACAGTTAGTGTTCGGGCCCTGGGTGGTGTTGTCAGTCAGAGACCCAGGGATGCAGGTAGATAGCTCTTTGTAAGTGGTGTCACAGGTAGACAGGCTGGTGAAGCAGGCGTTTGGGATGGTTACCTTCTTTGGGCAGAGCAATAAGAGTAGGAGTTGGGATGTCATGTTGTGGCTGTATATAAAAGCATTGTTGACCAGTAGGAAGTACTCATCTGGTTCACTTACATCCTTTAGTGAAGAACAACTGACATTCTAACCTGGTCTGGCCTGCACGGGACACCAGACCCACAGCAATATGGCTGACTCTGTGCTATACTCTGGTTAATTAGCAGTGGGGCTAAGAATGCTGGTCCAGGCAGTGACACCCACATCCCATGAATGAATAAATAAAAATACCTATGTCCCTCCCTACCTCTGCAAATCCCTCCCACCTGCAGCAATCTGTACTGGCTTTGTAACACCCTTCAGACCCTGACCACTCTGTGTAACACTCTCACCACCTCCAGCACCTTCAGCTCTCCCGGTTCCTGTTGTGACATAAAACCTTGACAATTATTCCCTCTTCCATCTGACCTCCTCCTGCGAGCAGACCCTTTGCAATCCCTTTAAAACTTACTGCTAAAACATTCTCTCACTTCAGGATTTTAAGTACTTTTCGGTGATCCTCTAAGCCCGATAATCTAATATGATCCTTTTTACTTGAGTGAGGGACCGATGGGGATTTCTTGCTGAGGATTTGTCTGTTTCAATGGAATGTCCTTTTGTTGAGTGTTTTACACTGCTCCTTCAAATGGTTTCCACTGTTCATTTACAGACACATGTTTCAATCTGTTTAGGCTGTTTACCTTGGTCAGTTCTCCTCTCAAACTCACGTAATTGGCTATTTTTGTTTCTAGTTGTAGCTTGTCCTTTCTGTGATTCACTTTAAAACTTTATATTTCTTTAAGCTGCACTTTATCACAATTTCCCTGAGGATCTCTCCAGGTGACATTACTCATTCACGAAGTTTCATCACACAACGGTCGCTCTGAGATAGTTATGTCCCTCGCCAGTTGCACAATTTGTTATTCAAAGAAACAGTGAAAACTAATTCTCTAAACTCCTCTTCCAATATCACTGTTGTCAGTGTGACTGTCCCACATTTTGTGAATATTGATGTTTCCCAAAATTATCACAATGTGTTTGTTAAAAAAATTCCAATGAGTTCCTGTGTAATGCAGTGATGAGCAAGGGAATACTGTTCAGTGGCTAAAACTGTTCTGCTGCTTGTGTCTTTGGCAAGTAGTAGCCAGAATTTACATTCAGACTGATTCTTCTTCATGATCTGAGACCAAATGCTTTCTCTGTAATGCCTTTCTTACCCATTATTGTTAGCGTTGTCCATTTTGCCTGAGTTTCCGCAGGTTGTGATCCATTGAATATTTATGTCCACCTTTTGTTCACCCTGTAACCATATCTCTCTGGTGTCTAAACCTTTTTTTTTATCTCAGTGTCACTAATCCATCTGCCTTATTGATAAGACTTCATCCATTCAAAAATGAAATAATTTATTCTTTCCCACAATTTCCTGTCACAAACCTATTCACTGATGTACAGTTTTAGTTAATCGTTGTCCCTTCCTGTTCCTTCCTGCTTGCCTTCAGTCACATTCCCATGTTGTTCCGATGCTTCACCTTTTCTCTTCGGATTTGGAAAATTCCTTTCATCTGGATCTTGTCCCAGCATCCTCTCTGTCAGTTTAAAGCCCTGTCCATAAACCTACTGACATGATCGGCCAGGACCCAGGTCACTGGGCCCACCACGATTCCAGTGGGACCATTCTATTAGATTTTTTTTATAAATCAGGTAGGGGATGTGGGTGTCTCTGACTGACCAGCCTTTATTACCTATCCCTACCTGCCCATGAGCTGAGTAGCTTGCTCGGCCATTTCAGAGGGTAATTGAGAGGCAAACACTTTGCTGTGGGTATGTCGTGTAGACCAAGTGAGGATGATCAGATCTCGTTGTCGAAAGGCCAAGTGCACGCCACGGTGGCTCAGTGATTAGCACTCCTGCCTCACAGCACCAGGGTCCCAGGTTCGATTCCAGCCCCAGGCGACTGTGTGGAGTTTGCACATTCTCCCTGTGTCTGCGTGAAATGCCTCCGGATGCTCCGGTTTCCTCCCACAGTCCAAAGCCGTGCAGGTCAGGCGAATTAGCCATGCTAAATTGCCCATAATGTTAGGTGCATTTGGTCGAGAGAGAAGGTTCTGAGTGGGTTACTCTTTGGAGGGATGGTGTGGACTGGTTGGGTCGAAAGGCCTGTTTCCACACTGTACAAATCTAATCTAAGGGATTGTAATTTTTGTACATCAGCAATGGTTTCATATTTGTTTATGGATTGTTAATTGCTATTTTTAAAATTATTGATTTTAAATTCCACCATATCTTATGATGGGATTCAAACCTGCCTCCCCTGAGCACTGGATGAGGTTTTGGACAAATGCGCTAACAATAATGTTACTAGGCCATCGCTTCACCTGCTCACTGATTGCTCATCCCTGAGCACTGATACATGAAGCTAAACCCATTCTTCCAACATGACTGTGTGATCCTGAAGTCTTCCAGCACTCCGGTGATATCACTTAGTCTCTCTCCATGTGGTATCCCTCACTGTGTGGGTCTAATTGCTGCCTCTGTCAGTGTCTCTCGCTCTTGCAGCTACTCCAGATCCTGAGCTAACAGAATTCTCCACTCCAGAGAGACGCAACAGCACAGGCCAGGGATGGAGCTTGGGATTTTCCAGATATCTGTGGGGTTCATTTCCATTCTCCTTGTGTAACCCTCACTGAATCAGTCTAATTTTCCATTCTGTCTATTTCTCTGTCTCCTGTAGGTAGTCAGGAAGTTCCTGACTCAATAGACTTCCCAACTGCTGTGTGTCTCATCCATCACCTCATTGAAGATGGTTGGTCAGCCAGAGAGACAAAGGGCAGGGAGATCTGGAGCCTTCAATAAATCCTGCAGTGAGGTAAGATCACTCACAGTGCACAGAGCAGGGAGCAATGGGAGGGCTGCAAACATCGGCTAACAATACATGATATAGATACAGTGCTGGGTGGGGAGCACAGTATAGACACACCCCATGCTCAATCACCACATCTACTTTAACTTATGTTGCACTGAGACAGCATCGGGAGTTCAGAGTTATCAGTCCAGGCCTGTGCTGTCTTAGTGAGCATCAGGACAACAGAGGGGAAAGCAGGCCTCCCACGAGAGGGTGTGAATGCTGCCTGGGATCTTTCTGTTCTGTGTTCTCCCTCCAACACTGTATTAAGACTCACTACTCTGCAACACTGTATCTGTGGCATGGCTTGTGCACCAGTGTCTTCAGTCATTTTTAACTCCTATAACAGTAGTTGTCCCTGTAACCTCCTCCCTTCCCGATAGTCCCTCCACATATTTGAGATGTACTGCATTCCAGACTACCATCCCTATCGCTGTAACTTGCTTCAGTGTCCACAACATGCCTTATTTTGGTACTGTAATCCTCTTTAACTGGATACAGAGTGATACAGCACGGAAACAGAACCTGTGGTCCTACTCCTCAATGCTGCCCATGTTACCTAAACTGAATGAGTCTCATTTGCCTGCATTTGGCCCTTATCTCTTCAAACCTTCTCCTCTCAATGTACCTCCCAAATATCTGTTCCATGCTGTAATTGTTCTTGTTTCTCCCATGTGCCTGAGGCAGTCTGTTCCATCTATGCACCATCCTCTGTGGATAATGTTCCCCGTCAGCTCCCCCTTCAAATCCTTGCTCTCTCACGTCCCGTTTATATCCTCGAGGTTTGGACTCACCTACCCTTGGCTATTCACCATTCTTAGGGCCACCCCGAGGATTCATCTGTCAATGACGGCAAATTTGCCAAATGTCGCTTTTCCCACCCTGTCCATCCGGTATGCCACTTCTGAAGAACAATGAAACTTGCACCCCCTGGTCTCTCTCTCTCTCTCTCTCTCTCTCTCTCTCTCTCTCTTTCTCTCTATTCGACAACCCTGGCCAGAGCCCTTCCATTAACTGTATTAGTCCTCTATGGTTTGTCTTAACAAAATCCAACACCTGAATTAAACTCCATCTTTCATTGCCTGGTCCACTGGCCCAGTTGGTCAAGACCCCCTTTGATAACCGTATTTACTGCCCACTACACCATTAATTTGATCATCAACAAACTTACGCACAATCACTTCTATATTTTCAACCAAATCATTTATGTAGATGATGCACATCAGTGGACCCAGCCCTGATCCTTTCTTCAATAATGGAATAAAACCATATTCTTGTCATAGAGCCATACAGCATGGAAACTGACCCTTCAGCTGATACCCACCATCATCTAAAACTCAACTCTTCCCAGCTGCCTGTTGCTGGCCCATAGCACTCCAACCCTTCCCTATTCACCTGTTTATCCAAATATCTTTAAAGTGTTGTAATTGTACCCACATCAACCCCTTTCTCAGGAAGTTCATTCCACACTCAAACCACCCTCGTGTAGCAAATTGCCCCATATCTTTTTTTTGAACATCTTGTAAAGCTTTTCTGAGCCCTTTCAAGTTTCACAACATCCTTCCTATAGCAGGGAGACTGGAATTGCAGAGGACTCCGAATGTGGTCTCATGTATTACTCTTGTTCCCTGAGTTCCCCAGTCTTTGTCCTCAGTAAGTTCTGGAGTGAAAAAAATGTTTAGGATCTTAGCAAATATCCTGCAGTCCCACACATCGATGGCCTCATTGATCTTTAATGGATACTATTTTGTCCTGAGTTCCTTATGCACTCCTAATATACTGATACAATCACTTTTGGATTCCCCTTTCCTTCTCTGCTGAGGCTATTTCATTGAGCCTTTCTCCATTCCTGTTTTCTACTCAAAGTGTATTCCTACAGCCCCTGTATATCCTCAGGGATTCCCTTGATCCAGCTGGCTATACCTGACATGTGCCCCCTTTTCCTTGACCAGACCCTCAATAGACAGCCAGTGTTTCCGAATGCTGTCAGCATTGAGCTGCACACACACAGGAACATGCTGACGCTAGTCGATCAGTTTATCTCACTTTAAAGATATTCTCACTTGCCAAACTTCCCTTTCCCTGTAAATAATTCCCTTCCCCAATCACATTTTGAAAGTTCCTGGCTAATACGATCAAGATTGGTCAGGCTCCATTTTATAACTTGCACTTGTGGACCAGGCCTGTCCTTTTCCAAAGCTGTTTTCAAACTACTAGAACTGTGGTTACTTTGGCAAAATGCTTTCCCACTCACATCTCAGTCCCCTTCCCTACCTTGATTCCCAAGGGGAGGTCAGGTTTTGCCCCTTTCTCTTTTCAGGCCATTTACATATTGATTGGGAGATCCTGGAACACAATTACCAAATTCCTCCCTTGCAAATGCTGAACACTGGCAGTCCCAATCTAGGTTTGGAAAGTTCAAAAACCCTACCATAACAGCCCCATTATTATGGTTGATATTTAAGATGTCCCGATACATTTGTTCCTCAGTCTGCCACGGATTATTCGGGGTCAGCAGTCAGATCGTATCAACGTGATGACCCATTCTTATTTCTCAGTTCTAACTTAGCTTCACTGGGCGATCCCACAGGAATATCCTCTCTAAGTCCTGCTGGGATGATTCATGCAATCAAAACCCACCACCACACGTCCTCTCCTGCCTCCCCTTCCTGGAGCATCTCTACCTTGAAACAATGAACTGCCAGTCCTGCCCCTCCCTCAGCTGTGTTTCTGTAATAACTATAATATCCCAGTCCCATGTTCCAATCCATGCCTTGAGTTCATCTTCCTTAGCTGTCAGGCCCCTTGTATTGAAATAAATGCAGTTTAATCATCAGTTTTCCCCCATTGCCTGCTATGTTCTTGCCTGGCTTATCTGCTGAAATTGCTCTCTTTAACACGTGTACCAGTCTCAATCTTCTTTCTGGCCTTACGTTTATTTAAGGTCCAACACCCTGCCAGACTAGGTTATGTCCTCTCAAGCATCTCTAGCAATTCACCCCAGCAGGATGTGGGTCCCTCTCCCGCTCCCAGTTGAGGTGCCTTTCCCACCCTGTAAACCTGTGCTGACACCTTCAGGGATCTATGAACTTGTCCACCAAGGTCCCTGTATTCCTCAGTACTCCGCAAAGTCCTACCATTCATTATGTCTGTCCTTCGCTTATCGTACCTCCCACAGAGTATTACCTCACTTCAATCAGAACTGAACTCTGCTTAGATTTTCATCTGATCGACATCGAACAGCAGACGGAGACCATCCCCCTCACTGTGGATAACACCCTCACCTTTCATATCATCTGCAAACCTACTAATGATACCTTCTGCTTTCACATCCGAGTCATTAATGGTCAATGGTTCCTGCACAGATCCCTGTGTACACCCGTTGGTGAAAGTATTCTACCCACCAGTTTTGCATCCAATTTGCCAACCTGCCTTGGAACCCAGTCCTTTTGGACCAACCTTCCATTTTGCATCTTATCAAAGGACTTATTCAAGTCCGTGTAACCCACATCATCTGCACTGCCTTCATCAATATACTTCAGCACCATTTCAAAAACCTGAACTGAATTCCTCAGACAGTACCTTCCTCTGCCAAATCTGTGATGACTAAACCAAGTTGATCCTTATCTTTGCAAGTGTGGATTCATCCTCATAATTCATTCCAATAATTTCCCTCCCCCTGCTGTCAGACTATCTGCTCTGTAATTACCTGGCCTATCCCTGCTGTCCTTTTTGAACAAAGGAACCACATTAGCGATCCGCCAGTCATTCAACACTTCACCTGAGTCCAGGAAAGTATATATATCCACCAACAATCTCTGGGTAATTAGCATGGGGTCAAAGAATGCTGGTCCAGGCAGTAACACCCACATCCCATGAATGAATAAATAAAAATAAATATGTCCCTCCCTACCTCTGCAAACCCCTCCAGCTGCAGTAATTCGTACTGGCTTTGTAACACCGTTCAGGCCCTGACCACTCTCTGTAACTCTCTCACTACCTCCAGCATCTTCATCTCTCCCTGTTCCTAACGTATCAATAAACCTTGACAATGTTTCCTCTTCCCATTGCCCTCCTCCTGCTAGCAGACCCATTGCAATCCCTTTAAAACTTACTCTAAAACTCTCACTTGAGGATTTTAAGTATTTTGTGGTGATCTTCTCAGCTTCCTAATCTAATATGATCCATTTTGTCCTGAGTGAGGGACCGGTGGGGATTTCTTGCTGAGTTTTTGTCTGTTTCAATGGAATGTCCTTTTGTTGAGTGTTTTACACTGTTCATTCAAATGTTTTCCACAGTTCATTTCCAGACACCCATATTTCAGTCTGTGTAGCCTATTTACCTTGGTCAGTTTTCCTCTCAAACCCATGTAATTGGCTATTTTTGTTTCTATTTGTAGCTTGTCCTTTCTGTGATTTACTTGAAAACTTTATTTTTCTTTAAACTGCACTTTATCACAATTTTCCTGAGGATCTCTCCAGAATGACATAACTCATTCACTAAGTTTTCTCACACAACAGTCGCTCTGAGACAGTTACGTCCCTCGCCGGTTGCACAATGTGTTATTCTAAGAAATACTGAAAAAAAATTCTCTGAACTCCTCTTCCAATATCACTGTTGTCAGTGTGACTGTCCCAGACTTTGCGAATATTGAAATTTCAATAAATGTTCACCATTCCTTTATTAAAAATTCCAATGAGTTCCTGTGTAATGCAGTGATGAGCAAGGGAATGCTGTTCAGTGGTCTAAAACTGTTCTGCTGCTTGTGTCCTTGGCAAGGAGTAGCCAGAGGTTACATTCAGACTGACTCTACTTCATGATCTGAGACCAAATGCTTTCTCTGTAATGCCCGTCTTACCCATTATTGTTAGCGTTGTCCATTTTGCCTGAGTTTGCACAATGTTGCGAAACATTGAATATTTATGTCCACCTTTTGTTCGCCCTGTAACCACATCTCTCTGGTGTCAAAATCTCTTTTATCTCTGTGCCACAAATCCATCTACCTTGTTGCAGAGACTTTGTCCATTAATAAAAAACATAATTTACTCTTTCCCACAATTTCCTGTCACAAATGGTTTTGCTGATCTACAGTTTTAGTTAAACTTTGGCCCATCCTGTTCCTTTCTGTTGTCTTCGGTCACATTTTCTGTTGCTTCACCTTTTCTATTTGGATTTGGAAAGCTTCTTTCACCTGAAGCCTGTCCCAGCATCCTCTTTGTCAGTTTAAAGCCCTGTCCATAATCCTACCAATGTGATTGGCCAGGACATTGTTCCACTGGAACTGTGCTGGGACCAATCTGAATGGATTTTTTAAAAATCCGGTCTGGGATGTGGGTGTCTCTGGCTGACCAGCCTTTATTGCCCATCCCTTGCTGCCCTTGAGCTAAGCAGCTGGCTCGCCCATTTCACAGGGTCATTGAGAGGCAAACACTTTGCTGTGGGTATGTCGTGCAGACCACGTGAAAGTGAACTGTCGTCTTTCTCTGAAGGTCAAGTGTTTGGATTTTTATCAATACTTATTTATGGATTGTTAATTCTAATTTTTAAAACATATATTCATTTAAAATTCCACATGGTTAGAAGTTAGAAAAAAGAAGAGAGGTGGTCACTTTGTTGGGACTGTATTGTAGACTGAGTAGACCCAACAGATACCAGAGGAGCAGGTGTGTAGAGGGATTGCAGATAACTATAGGAATAATAGAGGAGTACAGGCTGGAGATTTTAATATTCCCTGTATTGACTGGGCCACCTGGAGTATAAAAGACTCGGACAGATTGCAATTTTTCAAATATGTCCAAGAAAGGTTCTAAATCAATATGCAGAGGGCCCTACTCTACTCAGGCAGGTGCAACACTGAACCCCACCCCCCAACTCAGAAATCGAGGCTGGGTTAGTGACTGAAGTGTCATTCGGAGAGCACTTTGGGTCCAGTGCCCACAACTGTCTTTGTTTTAACATAGTTATGAAGGAAGATCAGCAGGTCCCCAGATTGATGAGGAAAACTGGAACAGGGCCAGGTTTGGGGCCATTCTGCAGGATCTGGCCAGCGTCAATGCTGTGAATTTAAAATTGCACAATGCCCAGTTATAATCCAACTCGCTTTGGAAGCGCTGGTGATCACTGTAACAGATGAAAGGCTTCAACTAAATTTGTTTGATATTATATTCCATGACCCTGCCATCCTGTTGCTATAAATTCTGTGCCTTAGGATTGTGCTCCACAACCACCTGATGAAGGGGCAGTGCTCTGAAAGCTAGTGCTTTCAAATAAACCGGTTGGACTGGAACCGAGTGTTGGGTGATTTTTAACTTTGTACATCCCCTGTCCAACACTGGCACCTCCACATTATGATTCTAATCGATTGGGTGAGTCTGTTTGAAGGAAAAGAAACAACTGGCAAATGGGAGGCTTTTCAAAGTGTGATCTGAAGAATCCAGGACCAGTCTGCCCCATTGGGATAAAGGGAAATGCTGGCAGGGTTAGGGATCCTTGGCTGGTGTGGGATAATAAGGCTCTGGTCTTGAAATGAAGACTGCATGCATTGGGTTTAAGCTTTCAGTATCTACATAAACTCTTCTATTCTTAAAGACACCATCAATCTGTGGAGACCCTACAAACCTCTCAGTCCCTGTAACACTCCCAGTCTGCAGAAGTCATTCCAATGCCTGTGACTCTTTCAATCCAGTTCCTACAAGACCCACTATCTGTGTGATATCTTTTCATTGCCAGCACCCACCCTGTCAATGTAACATGCTCTAGTGTCTCCATTTATCTACTCATTTCCATAATCTTCTCCAGCTCTTACATGTGTAAACGTCTCCCTCCCCTACAACCCTTCCCACTCTGACTAAACTGGAGGAGGTTACGAATGCTCCCTAATCTGTGAAACTGTCTCCAACCAAAATTGCTGTCTTTGTCACTTGGAGAATCTGTCTGATTCCACACCCTCTTTATCTAAATAACCTGCAGAACCTAAGCCTTCCTGTATCTATAAACATCTTCAGTCACGACTACCCTCCATATGTCTATTTGTTTTTCTAATCTGTACAACCCACTTTATCTCTGTACTCAGCTCCATTCACCTGAAACATTCCTGTCTGTGTAAAATACCACTATCCTTATCCCTGTAAACTGCTCCATTCCTCCCAACCTCCCATCTCCATGAACTCCTGTAGGCCCGCCAGCTCTCCACATTTCTGTAACCTCCTGTGGGTCTGTGCCCCTCCCTCTCTGTGAAACCACCTCCAGTCCCCACACCCCTCCCAGTCTGGGACATCTGCTCCAGATCAGACCATTGCTGTCTCTGTTACCTCATACAACATTAGCAACGCCTCCTATTTGTGTCACTTCATTTAGATCACAACCTCTCCCACTTCCCGGAACCTCTTGCTGCCAAAATAACCCTTGCTATTTAGAACATGGATTAGCACATTCCAGTACAAGCCCTTCAGCCCTCAATATTGTGCTGACCTTTTATCCTACTCTGAAGACGAAACTAACCTGCATATCTTACATTTTACTGTCATTGATGTGCCTATCCAAGAGTTGCTTAGATGTGTTTAATGTGTCTGAATCTACCACGGCTGGCAGTCCATTCCACACACCCACCACACTGTGTCAATAACATACCAGTCCCGTCCATGCCGACAGGATATCCCAACCCCATCTAGTCCTACCTGCCAGCACCTGGCCCGTATCGCTCTGATATCTAAGCTAAACCTTCCGCCAATTACCTTAAACTTATGTCTCCTTGTGATCGCCATTTCACCATGGGAAATAGTCTCTGGTTATCCACTCCATCTATGCCTCTCATTCCCTTGTCACCATTCTTCCTCCTTCGCTCTGATCAGAAAAGCCCCAGCTTCTACAACCTACCTTCTATGGGCATGCCCTCCAGTCCAGGCAGCATCCTGTTCAATCTCCTCTGCACTGTCTTTAAAGCTTCCACATCCTTCCTATAATGAAGCAAACAGAACTGTTCACAATATTCCAAGTGTGGTCTAACTGAGGTTCTGTAGAGCTGCAGCAAAACCTCGCATCTCTTAAACTCAATCCCCCTGCTAATGAAAGCCAATACACCATATGCCTTCTTAACACCCTGTCAACTTGGGTGGTAACCTGAGGGACACAGGATCCCTTTGTTCCTGCACGCTGCTAAGAATTCTGCCTTTAACCACATAAAGGTTTTCTGCAGAATCCTCCAATCTCAAACTATGCCTACCTTTGTAAGTTCCTCCAGACCCTACAACACTCATAAACTGTGAAACCTCCTCAAGTCCCTATATTCCTAATGTCTGCAAAATCCTGCCATCCTGATGTCCCTCCATATCTCTGTAACCCCCACCATCCTCCAGTGCCTTCTAGGGAACATTGCAGAGGAACGAGGAGTTGGAGAGTCTGGGCCATGTTACGAGGTATGAAGGGCTGCAGAACCTGGAGGATGGTACAAATGTCGGAAGGGACTTGGGACCTGCAGGAGGTTGCGCAATTCATAGAACCTGCAGGATGTGACAGAGGATGGCTTGTGGAACATGGAGAATATTATGATTTGAACCGCAGGTAATTTTTGATTGGACCATTCAGCCGATCTTACAGTCATAGAGATGTACAGCGTGGAAACAGACCCTTCAGTCAAACCCGGCCATGCCGACAGGATATTCCAACCCAATCTAGTCCCACCTGCCAGTACCTGGCTGATGTCCCTCCAAACCCTTTCTATTCATATATCCATCCAAATGCTTCTTAAATGTTGCAATTGTACCATCTGTAAGATTGGCTGAAATATCCAATCAAAAATTACCTGTAGTTCAAATTATAACATCCTCCAGGTTCCACAATACATTCACGGTCCCATCCTGCAGATCAGATATCTCAACCCAATATAGTCCCACCTGCCAGCACCCGGCCCATCTCCCTCTAAACCCTTCCTATTCATACATCCATCCAGATGCTTTTTAACTGTTGCAGTTGTACTAGCCTCCACCACTTCCTCTGGCAGCTCATTCCATACATGTCCTATCCTCTGCGTGAAAATGTTGCCCCTTAGTTCTCTTTTATATCTTTCTCCTCTCACCCTAAACCGTGCCCTACAATTCTGGACTCGCACACCCCAGGGGAAACACTGTCTATTTACCTTATCCATGTCCCTCTTGATTTTATAAACCCCTATAAGGTCACCCCTCAGCCTCCGACTCTCCAGGGAAAACAACCATCGCCTGTTCAACTCTCCCTATAGCTCAACCCTGGCAACATCCTTGTAAATCTTTTCTGAACCCTTTCAATTTTCACAACATCCTTCCGATAGGAAGTAGAACAGAGTTGCATGCAGTCTTCCAAAAGTGGCCTAACCACTGTCCTGTACAGCCGCAACATGACCCCCCAACTCCTGTATTCAATACTCTGACCAGTAAAGGAATGCATACCAAGCGTTGCCTTCGCTATCCTGACTCCCTGTGACTTTACTGTCAAGGAACTCTGTATTTCATTTGAAAAATTGCACAGACAGACAGAGTGGCCTGAGGTCTTCTGGGTAATGCTAGTTCAGTCTAAGCTGGTAGGCGGAGGCAGTGAAGTATTTGCAGTGCTGTCTGATGAATGGTCGAGAGATAATGCACATGTCAAACAGGCTATTGTAAGTGCTTATGGATTGCTATGAAAGGGAAGCCACTACAATTCCCTTTACTGTACCATCGCTAACAGACAAAGCTCCTTCAAACCTATATCCTCCAAATTGTTGAAACCTGCTATCGCCATGGCAACCCCTATTATTTCCAAACATTGTTGAGTCTCTAAAACCATCCCTATCAGTTTAATCTCCTCCTCTGCATACAACACTCCAGGTCTGTGTAATCTCTTTAAATCCTTCAGTTCCTATATACCTATGTGTAGGTGTGACTGCTTGGATGATAATACAGGAGTCATGGTTAGCAAGTTTGGGAGTGAGACTGAAATTGGTGATAAAGTGGACAGTGAAGAGGGTTATCGAAGAGTACAAAGGGATCAACAGTACAGGTGGGTCAGTGAGGTTAGAAAGAACAGGTGGAGAAATGCAAGATGTTGTATTGTGGTAAAACAGACCAGGCTGGACTGGTAAAGTAAACATTCGGGCCCTTGTCAATCAGTGACCCAGGGACGCAGATACACAGTCTTTTGAAAGTAGCGTCATGGGTAGACAGGCTGGTGAAGCAGGCGTTTGGGATGGTTACCCTTCATTGGGCAGAGCATTGAGAGTAGGAGTTGGGATGTCATGGTGTATCTGTACAGGACATTAGTGAGGTCACTGTATAAGCATTGTTGATTTTCTGGAAAAAATCAACTTGTTCACGTGTGTCCTTCAGGGAGGGACATCTAGCATTCTTACCTGGTCTGGCTCACATGTGACTCCAGTCCCACAGCAATGTGTCTGACTCTGAGCTGTCTCTAGGCAATTAGCAGTGGGGTAATGTATGCTGGTCCATCCGGTGACATCCTCAGGCCGCGAATGAATCAATGAGAATACATATCTCCATCCCTAACTCTGCAAACAGCTCTAGCTGCAGCAATCCGTACTGGCTTTGTAACATTGTTCAGGACTTTGCCTCTCTCTGTAACACCCTCACCACCTCCAGAACCTTCAATTCTCCCTGTTCCTATCATCTGACAATGTTTCCTCTTCCTACTGCACTCCTCCTGCTAGGAGAATCCATAGCGATCTCTTTAACAAATGTGTCCAAGTTTCTAAATGCTGGCTTCTCAGAATTGATCTTTTTTTTTCATCTCTTAATCAAATCTGTTAAGTCCTGGGCCAAGACTGTCCGAAGTGGGGAAGGAGCATTGGGAAGGTGTCGAGCACCACGAGACTTGCTGTGGGGAAAGTAGGAATCCAGGAGAAAACAGCACAAGAAGGGCACTGTCACACCAACGCCAGACCCACCCCCTTCCCATGGCCACCTTGTGCCCCAAGTGTAACAAAGTCTGTGGAAGGCCACATCGGTCTGTACAGCCAATTGCAGACCCCCACCCCCACCCACATCCACGAGAGTGGGAGAGAGTCAGCCTCATCTGTGAGCCACCGCCAAAGAGATGAAGAGTTAGGAAGGTTGAATCCCCTCACAATTATCCCAGTGCCTTTGTTACAAATTCAAACAATTCCCTGTTAATACAGTGTCTAATAATGTGGTATCACTCAGTATCTCTCCATGTGGTATCCCTCGCTGTGTCAGTCTATTTGCTGCCTCTGGCAGCATTTCTCCCTCTTACAGATGCTCTGAGATCCTGAGTCAACAGAATTGTCCACTCCAGAGAGACGCAGCAGCACAGACAAGGGATGGAGACTGGGATTCTCGAGATCTCTGTTGGACTCAGTACCACTCTGCATGAGTTATCCTCATTACATCAGTCTAATTTCCCATTCTGTCTATTTCTGTCTCATGCAGGTAATCAGGATGTTCCTAACTCCTGTCTCATCCATCACCTCATTGAAGCTGGTTGGTCAGCCAGAGAGAGAGAGAGAGAGAGGGAGACCTGGAGCCTTCAGTCAATCCTGCAGCCGGTAAGATCACTCACAGTAAACAGCACAAGGTGGAGGTAGTAGACTTCTGTATTCAGACCTGGAAGACAGGACATAGATAGAGAGCTAGGCAAGGAACAGCAACATTCTAGGCTTCATTCCCACCATCTTGTGAGGGTCCCGCTTTCACCTCTGCTGTACTGGTCCTCAATGCGACAGCACAGGGGATAGCAGGCATCAATCCTGGCCCATTCTGTGTTAGTGATCTCTGTAATATCCTCCAGTCCAGATAATCCTTCCTCTGTTTGGAATCTCCACACCATTCTCCCTGTCTCTGTCAGGTTCTTCAATCCCTAACATCCTAATTCCTAAACTTCAGCAGTAGATACTCAATTCCTTCATCCCTGTAAACCCTGACTGTCCTGTCTATCCCTGTAAGCTCTTTCCAACAACACCATCCTCCATGTCAATGTATTTATCTTTAACCTCTCCATCGGTCCCTACCTATGTAATCTTCTCCAGCTCCTACAACCCTTCCTTAGCTGTGAAAAAATTGTAATCTCCTTGTCCTTCTCTAATTCTTTGATCTTTATCTTGTTAAATTTCACCCTCATTCCCGACACCATACCCCTCGCGACCACAGGAACCTCCTTCAGTTTGTACAACCCTCCCCATTTGTGTAACTGTCTCCACCCAGTAACCTGGCATTCCCCATTGCCTTCCGATCTATGTAGCCTCCAGAGCCTAGAAGCCACCTTATATTTATAAACGTCTTCAGTCACGACAACCTTCCATATCTCTGTTAGTATACACAATACTCTCCTAGAAGAAACAGCCCCCTGTCTGTGCCTCTCAGTCTGCCTAGCTCTTCCTTTCTCCATCCCTATCCCTATCTCCAGAATCTAATCCAGCTCCCTCTATCTCTGTAAATTCCTCCAATCCCCAAACCCCTTTGTCCCAATTCTTGACCAGATGTAACTCTGTTTAACACTAACATCCTCGAGTCCCTGTAAGCCTCCCTATCTCTGCAATCTCTACCCATCTGTTCAATCCCCCACTACTGAGGAATGACTCCCTGCATTCGCCATAAGGCAGATGGATTGACAGTGAACAGATATGATGGAACTGTCATTCCGGAGATGTAGCTGATGATTGATCATCACTGGGAAGTGAATACTGAAGGGTTGTTGGGATAGAGTCATTAGAGTCAATGAGATGTACAGCATGGAAACAGGCCCTTCGGTCTAACCCATCCATGCTGAGCAGATATCCCAAACTAATCTCGTCCCAATAGGCAGACTAGGCAAAAAGCCAACAAGTTGTGAAGGAAGGATGAGGTTAATGCATTAATGAGACAGTCATGTGGATCTGAATATGAAAAGTGGAGCTGAGAATAAGCAAGCAGCAGCAACCGTTAGCAGGAATTCTATTGTAGGCACCAACCAGTGATGGGAATGTCAATGTGGTTACAGTCAGGACACTGAATGTACTTGTAGCAAGGGCTGTACAGTAACTGTGTGTGACAGTGGTCTCCATGCCGACTGATACAGCAGTGAGTATCAGTGCTGTAACGGATAGAATCCTGGATTGTATGTGAGATGGTTTTCTATAACATCATATCATATTTGTAGATCAAATGCTGTGTACGAATAAATATCCAATAATCCCATTGTAAAGGAGTTTTGTGAGCAGAAACCCATAATATTATGCAGGACACACTGAGTTTGTGCTCAGACCATGAGATGTAGCAGGTGAATGAGGCCATTGAGTATACTGTGCCCTTCAGTCAGATCATGGCTGATCTGATACTGTTCAACTCTACTTTCCTGCCTTTTCCACAAAACCCTTGTTTCCCTGATTCATTAAAATCTGCAGGAGGTTACAGAACAGTCGGAGAGATAGACAGAAATGGCAAATTGGGTTTAGTCTGGACAAGTGTGAGATGATGTCAAATTCAAGAAGGAAGTCAGCATACTGAGGGATATTGATCTACGGAAGGATCTTGGTGCAAGTCAGCAACTCCCTGAAAATGGCAACAGAAGTGTTTCAGATGGAAAGGAAAGCAAATGGAGCACTGACCTTCATCGGTCACAACATTGGGTAAAGTGGTTTGCATCTGATGCTGTAATTGTATAAAACGTTTGTTTGGTCACATTTGGAGAACTGTGTGCAGTTCTCATCTCCACACAATAGGGAGGATGGGGAGGCTTTGGAGAGGGTAAAAAAGGTGTTTATCAGCACGTTGCCTATGTTTGGGTTTTTAAGGGTATGTTAGGTGTGTAAGAGGAAATTAAACAAAGTTGGATTGATTTGTGAGGGTATCAGAGGCTGACAGGTGACCAGGTACAGGGATATAACGTTAGGACAGGGATAGATAATGTAGATAGTCAGAATCTCTTTTCCAATGTGTAAGTTTCAAATACTAGAGCGCAGAGGTTTAAAGTGAAAAAGAGAAAGTTTAAATGAGGTGTGTGAGGCAAAGTGTTTTTTTTACGTAGAGTGGATGTTACTGAGGGAGGTCATAGAAGCAGAAATGTGAGTAAAGGTTTGAAGTGGCATTTAGGCAGAAACATGAACGGGAAGAGAATAGAGGGATATGGGCCCATGTGCAGGCAGATTGTATGAGTTAGAATAGCATCATGGACAGCATAGACGTGGTGGGCCGAAGGGCCTGTTGCTGTGCTCTACTGTTCTATTTTCTAACTTCTCAGCATCTGCCCGATCAGAGCCCCTCAGAATCTTGGATGGTTCATTCCATTTCTCTCTCATTATCTAAACTTCAATGGGTTCAACCACAACCTACTCCACCTCCCCTGACAGTAAGTCGGGACCATACTGACATTGTTAGAAAGGATAAGTCAGTATACAATAACTGGCCATTTGGAGACACATTTGATAAAAGAGAATTTGTTCCTGAGCCTGTTGGATTTAATTTGTCTGTGTGAATACAAATGGCAGAGTTGTAAGGGTGTAGGAGGGGTGTAGTGGTATGGGGGATGTGGTGTATTTGAATTATCAGAAGCCTTTACACAAGTTTTAATAAGGGCTAAATAGTAACTTGGTAGAGAATAGGGTCCCTTTAAAGATCAAAAGGTCACCCATGTGTGGAACCAGATGAGATGGGTGAGATATTAGACAAAACAGTCTTGTCAGTATTTACTGTGGAGAAAGATATGGAAGCTCGGGAACTTGGGGAAATAAATAGCGATGTCTTGGAAAGAATCCTCACCAGAGAAGAGAAAGTGCTGGAATCTTAAAACAAATAAAGGTAGATCAATCCTCAGTAGCTCATTAGGTCGATCCTAGAATATTGTGGGAAGCTAGGGAAGAGATTGCAGTGTCCCTTACAGAGATATTTATATTATCAACAGACACAGTGAGGTACCGGAAGACTGGAGGGAGGCTAAGGCTGTTGCATCACTTAAGGACTGCAGGGAAAAGCCAGGAAATTACAGTCCAGTGTGCCCAGTGATGGGGAAGTTGTTGGAGGAGATTCTGAGAGAAAGGAGCTATGTATATTTACAAAGGCAAAGGCTGATTCGAGATGGTCAGCATGGCTTTGTGAGTAGAAAAACCATATTTCACAAACTGGATTGACTCTTTGAGGAGTTGGACAAGGGATAGATGAAGGCAGAGCAGTTAGCGTTGTCCACGTGGACTTCAGCATCTAGTCAAGAGGAAGAAAGAAGCTAACTTAAGGTTGAGGAAGCAAGGATCAGGCAGGGCTCCAGAGAGTTACATTGGGTGGCGCGGTGTCTCAGTGGTTAGCACTGCTACCTCATAGCACCACGGACTCCATTTCGATGAGAGCCTCAGGCGACTGTCTGTGGGGAGTTTGTACATTCTGCCCGTGTCTGCGTGTGTTTCCTCCAGGTGCTCCAGTTTCCCCCCACATCCAAAGATGTGCAGATTAGGTGACTCAGCCATGCTAAATTACCCATAGTGTTCAGGGATGGGTAGTTTGGTGCATTAGTCAGGGCAAATGGAGAGTAACAGGGTGGGGGAATGGGGCTGGGTTGGATACTGTTTGGAGGGTTAATATGGAGGTGTTGGGCCAAATGGCCTGTTTCCATACTGTAGAGATTCCCTGAAGGTACCAGGAAGGAACCAAGGAATGGACTTAGGGCAACTAGAAGGCGGCATGAAAAAGCTTTCTTGGGAAGGCTTAAGGAAAACTGTGAGGCATTCTCCACTGATGTGAGGAACAAGAGGATGGTCAGAGTGAGGATAAGGCCACTCTGGGATAGTGGAAGGAACTTGTCTCTGGAGTCACAGGAGGTAGGGGAGGTCTTTAATGAATACTATGCCTCAGTATTCACTGCTGAGAAGGGTCTTGTTGTTTGTGAGGACAGCGTGAAACAGGCTGATGTACGTGAACAGGTGGATGTTAAGGAGGAGGATGTGCTGAGAATTTTGTAAAAGATAAGGATAGATAAGTCGCTGAAACAGACTGGATGCGTCCAAAGTTACGACACGAAGCGAGAGAATGGGTTGCTGCACACCTGGTGATGACCTTTGCACCCTCACTGTCCACTGGAGTCGGACCAGTTGATTGGAGGCAGGAAAATATTATTCCCTTGTTCATGAAAGGGAATAGGAATAATCCTGGGAATTGCACACCTGTCAGTCTTATGTCTGTGGTGTGCAGATTATTGGAGAGGATTCTGAGAGAGAGGATTTATTTTTCCTGAGGAAACCATAGTTTGATTAGAGATAGTCAGCATGTTTGTATAAGGGACAGGTCATGCCTTAAAAGTCATATTGAATCTTTTAAGAATGTGACAAAACACCTTTATGGCTTATTCAGGAAATACGGAGGCATGGGATACAGGGAAACCTGTCTGTCTGGATACAGGATTACTGGCCCACAGAAGACAGAGGGTGACGATAGATGGAAATAATTCATCCTGGAACTCAGTGACCAGTGGTTTTCTGTAGGGTGTGATTACAGCACTTCTGCTCTTTGTGATTTTATGAATAAGTTGGATGTGTGAGTGGAAGGGTCGGTTAGTAGACTGGCCAATGACACGAAGGTTGGTGGCGTGGCTGACAGTGTGGAGGGCTGTTGTAGATTGCAACGGGACATTGACAGGATGCAGAGTTGAGTCGAGAAGTGGCAGATGGAGGTCAATCTGGAAAAGTGTGAAGTCATTCATTTTGAAGATTGAATTTGAATGCAGAATGCAGGGTTAAAGGCAGGATCTTTGGCAGTGTGGAGGAACAGAGGGATCTTGGGGTCCAAGTCCATAGATCCCTCAAAGTAGCCACCCATGCTGATAGGCTTGTTAAGAAGGGATATATTTTGTGGGATTTCATTAGGTTGGGGATTGAGTTTTAAAGCGGTGAGGTTATGCTGCAGCTCTCTACAGCCCTGGTTAGACCCCACTTGGAATATTGTGTTCAGTTCTGGTCCCTTCATTACAGGAAGGATGTGGAAACTTGAGAGAGGGTAAAGAGGAGATTTACCAGGATGCTGTCTGTACTGGAGGGCATGTCTTATGAAGAAAGGTTGAGGGAGCTACGGCTTTTCTCATTGGAGTGAAGAAGGGTGTGGTGTGATTTGGCAGAGGTGAACAAGGTGATGAGAGGCATTCATAGAGTGAATAATAAGAGATATTTTTTACGCTCATATAAATAGCTATTACAAGGGGTTATAATTTTCGGGTGATTAGCGGATGGTTAGGGGGAGATTTCAGAGGTAGGTTCGTAACATACAGAGTGGTGGCTGTGTGGAATGCACTGCCAGCGGTGGCAGTAAAATTAGATGCATCAGGGATATTTAATATACTTCTGGGTAGGCACATGGATGATAATAAAATGAAGGGTATGGAAGTTAGAGTCATAGAGATGTACAGCACGTAAACAGACCCGTCGGTCCAACCCGTCCATGCCGACCAGATATCCCAACCCAGTCTAGTCCCACCTGCCAGCACCCGGTCCCTATCCCATCAAAGCCTTCCTATTCATATACCCAACCAAATGCCTCTTAAATGTTGCAATTGTACCAGCCTCCACCCTTCATCTGACAGCTCGTTCCATACACGTACCACCCTCTGCGTGAAAAAGTTGCTCCTTAGATCTCTTTTATATCTTTCCCCTCTCACCCTAAACCTATGCCCTCTAGTTCTGGACTCCCCAAACCCAGGGAAAATACTTTGTCTATTTACCCTATCCATGCACCTCATAATTTTGTAAACCTCTATAAGGTCACCCCTCAGCCTCCCGAAGCTCCAAGGAAATCATCCCCAGCCTGTTCAGCCTCTCCCTACAGCTCAAATCCGCCAACCCTGGCATCATCCTTGTAAATCTTTTCTGAACCCTTTCAAGTTTCCCAATATCTTTCTGATAGTAAGGAGACCAAAATTGCATGCAATATTCCAACAGTGGCCTATTCAATGTGCTGTACAGTCACAACATGGCCTCCCAACTTCTGTACTCAATACTCTGACCAATAAAGGAATGCATACCAAACGCCTTCTTCACTATCCTATCTACCTGGGTCTCCATTTTCAAGGAGCTATGAACCTGCACCCCAAGGTCTCTTTGTTCAGCAACACTCCCGAGGACCTGACCATTTCATGTATCAGTCCTATTAAGATTTCCTTTCCCAAAATGCAGCACGTTGCATTTCCCTGAATTAAACTCTATCTGCCACTTTTTTTTAATCTTACGGTCAGATAAAAGATTGGCATGTCATCATGGCCGAAGGGTCTTGTTCTGTACTTTTCTGTGTTCTACGTGTCATATGGTAAACTGAGTAATAAACTCAGATCAGTGTAAAAGGGCGGCACGGTGGCACAGTGGTTGCACTGCTGCCTCACATAGACCCGGGTTCAATTCCCGACAGGCGACTGACTGTGTGGAGTTTGCACGTTCTCCCCGTGTCTGCGTGGGTTTCCTCCGGGTGCTCCGGTTTCCTCCCACAGTCCAAAGATGTGCGGGTCAGGTGAATTGGCCAAGCTAAATTGCCCGTAGTGTTAGGTGGGGGGTAAATGTGGGGGTATGGGTGGGTTGCGCTTCGGCGGGTCGGTGTGGACTTGTTGGGCCGAAGGGCCTGTTTCCACATGTAAGTCTAATCTAATCTAATCTAAAAGGAAATGGCACTCAGGAGGAGCTAGTCAACTGGACAAAAAATTGGTCTTGATGGTTGGAGACGGGATGATGGGAGACATGTTGTTTTTCTGACTGGAGGCATGAGACCAGCGGTGTAGTGGGTCCACTGTTGTTTGTCATTTGGATAAATGGTTTGGATGGGAATATTGGTTTCCTGGTAAGGAAGGTTTTTGGGTGATACTGACATTGGTGGTAAAGTGGACAGTGAAGAAGGTTATCTATGATCCAGCAGGATGGACAGTACTGCTGGGATAGTGGGCTGAAGAATAGCAGATGGAGTTTAAATAGATAAATGTGAAGTGTTCCATTTTGGTGAAACAAACCAGGGTGGGACTTGTACAGTTACTGTTCGGGCCCTGGGTAGTGTTGTCAGTCAGAGACCCAGGGATGCAGGTACACAATTCTTTGAATGTGGTGTCACAGGGAGACAGGCTGGTGAAGCAGGCGTTTGGGATGTCTACCTTCATTGGGCAGAGCATGAAGAGAAAGGGTTGGGACGTCATGTTGTATCTGTACAAGACATTGGTCAGGCCACTATAAAAGCATTGTTGATCAGTGGGAAAAACACATCTGGTTCACTGACCTTTTGTGTATAACATCTGACATTTTAACCTGGTCTGGCTAACATGTGACCCCAGACCCCCTGCCATATGGCTGACTCTGAGCTGTCCTCTGGGTAATTAGCAGTGACACCCTCATCCCATGAATGAATAAATAAAAATACCTATGTCCCTCCCTACCTCTGCAAACCCCCCAGCTGCAGCAATCCGTACTGGCTTTGTAACACCCTGACCACTCTCTGTAACACTCTCACCACCTCCGGCACCTTCACCTCTCCCTGTTCCTTTTGTGACATTATACCCTGACAGTGATTCCCCTTCCCACTGCTGCCCTCCTGCTAGCAGATCCTTTGCAATCCCTTTAAAACTTATTCCTAAAACACAATTTCACTTCAGGATTTCAAGTAATTTTTGGTGATCTTCTAAGCCTCATAATCTAATATGATACATTTTGTCCTGAGTGAGGGGCCGGTGGGGATTTCTTGCTGAGGTTTTGTCTGTTTCAATGGAATCTTATTTTGTTGAGTGATTTACACTGTTCCTTCAAATATTTTCCACTGTTCATTTACAGACCCATATTTCAGTCTGTTTCGCCTCTTTACCTTGGTCAGTTCTCCTCTCAAACCCAAGTAATTGGCTGTTTTTGTTTCTAGTTGTAGCTTGTCCTTTCTGTGATTCACTTTAAAACTTTATATTTATTTAAACTGCATTTTATCACAATTTCCCTGAGGATCTCTGCAGGTGACATTACTCATCCACTAAGTTTGATCACACAACGGTCGCTCTGAGACAGTTACATCCCTAACCAATTGCACAATTTGTTATTCAAAGAAACACTGAAAAAAAATTCTCTGAACTCCTCTTCCAATATCACTGTTGTCAGTGTGAGTGTCCCAGATTATGTGAATATTGAAGTTTCCCAAAATTATCACAATGTGTTTGTTAAAAAAATTCCAGTGAGTTCCTGTGTAACGCAGTGATGAGCAATGGAATGCTGTTCGGTAGCTAAAACTGTTCTTCTGCTTGTGTCCTTGGCAAGTAGTAGCCAGAATTTACATTCAGACTGACTCCACTTCATGATCTGAGACCAAATGCTTTCTCTGTAATGCCTTTCTTACCCATTATTGTTTGCGTTACCCATTTTGCCTGAATTTCCGCAAGGTTGTGATCCATTGACTATTTCTGTCCACCTTTTGTTCACCCTGTAACCACATCTCTCTGGTGTCTAAACCTCTTTTATCTCGGTGTCACAAATCAATCTACCTTATTGAAGAGACATTCAAAAAACATAATTTACTCTTTCCCATAATTTCCTGTCACAAACCGATTCCCTGATGTACAGTTTTAGTTAAGCTCTGTCCCATCCTGTTCCTTTCTGCTTGTCTTCTGCCACATTCCCATACTGCTCCCATTCTTCACCTTTTCCCTTTGGATTTGGAAAGCTCCTTTCACTGGCATCCTCTCTGTCAGTTGAAAGCCCCATCCATAAACTTACCGATATGATTGGCCCGGACCCTGGCCCCAGCGCAGTTCCAGGGGGACCATCCTCATGGATTATTTATTAAATCAGGTATGGGATGTGGGTATCTCTGGCTGACCAGCCTTTCTTGCCCAGCCCGAGCTGCCCTTGAGCTGAGTAACTTGCTCGGCCATTTCAGAGTGTCATTGACAGGCAAACACTTTGCTGTGGGGATGTCGTGCAGACCACGTGAGGATGGGCAGATGTCCTCATCTAAAGGACAAGTGTTTGGGTTTTTTGAACATCTGCAATGGTTTCATATTTATTTATGGATTGTTAATTACTATTTTTAAAATTATTGATGGTGAGATTAAAACCCACTTCCCCTGAACATTAGCTGAAGTTTTGGATAAATTCTCTCGCAGTAATACCACTCGGTCATCAATTCGCCTGCTCAGTGGTTGCTCATCCCTGAGCACTGATACCAGGGCATCATGAAGCTAAACCCATTCTTCCAACATGACTGTGTGATCCTGAGGTCTTCCAGCACTCTGGTGATATCATTCAGTCTCTCTCCCTTTGGTATCCCTCACTGTGTGGGTCTAATTGCAGCCTCTGTCAGAGCCTCCCGCTCTTGCAGTTACTCCAGATCCTGAGCGAACAGAATTCTCCCCTCCAGAGAGATGCAACAGCGCAGACCAGGGATGGAGTGGGATTTTCCAGATCTCTGTGGGGTTCATTTCCATTCTCCATGTGTAAACCTCACTGCATCAGTCTAATTTTCCATTCTGTCTATTTTTCTGTCTCCTGTAGGTCCTCAGGAAAGTGCTGACTCCATAGACTTCCCAATTGCTGGGTGTCTCGTCCAACACCTCATTGAAGTTAATTGGTCAGCCAGAGAGACAGAGGATGGGAGATGTGGAGCCTTCAATAAATCCTGCAGTGAGGTAAGTTCACTCACAGTGTACACAGCAGGGAGCAATGAGAGGGCTCCAAACATCATCTAACATGACATGACATAGATACAGTGCTGGAGGGTAAGTACAGTACAGTACAGAAACACCCCTGGCTGAATCACCACGTCTACATTAACTTACGTTGCACTGAGACAGCATGGGGAGTTCATAGTTATCAATCCAGGCCGGTGCTGTCTTAGTGAGCATCAGGACAACAGAGGGGAAAGCAGGCCTCCGACGAGATGTGGTGAATGCTGCCTGGGATCTTTCTGTTCTGTGTTCTCCCTCCAACACTGTACTAAGACTCACTACTCTGCAACACTCTATCTGTGGCATGGCTTGTGCACCGGTGTCTTCAGTCATTTTTAACTCCTATAACAGTTCCTGGCCCTGTAACCTCCTCCCTTCCTGATAGACCCTCCACATATTTGAAACGTACTGCATTTTAGACTACCATCCCTTTCACTATAACTTGTTTCAGTGTCCACAACATGCTTTACTTCCGTACTATAATCCTCTTTACCTGGATACAGAGTGATACAGCACGGAAACAGAACCTGTGGTCCAACTCGTCAATGCTGCCCATGTTTCCTATACTGAATGAGTCTCATTTGCCTGCGTTTGGCCCTTAGCTCTTCAAACCTTCCCCTCTCCATGTTCCTGCCCAAAGGTCTTTTCCATGTTGTCATTGTTCTTGTTTCTCCCATGTGCCCCCTGGCACAAGGTTCTGTCTGTGCACCATCCTCTGTGGATAATGTTGCCCCTCAGCTCCCTCTTTAAATCTTTGCTCTCTCACCTCCAGTTTGTACCCTCAAGTTTTGGACTCCCTTACCCTTGGCTATTCACCATTCTTAGGCCCAATCCTTGTGACACTCCACCGGTCACTGTGCTCCAGTCTGATAAGCAACCCTCACCACTACCCTCTGTCTTCTACCTTTGAGCCAGTTCTGTATCTAAATAGCTACTTCTCCCTGTATTCCATGAGATCTAACCTTGCTAACCAGTCTCCCATAGGGAACCTTGTCGAACGCCTTACTGAAGTCCATATAGATCACATCTACCGCTCAGCCCTCATCAATCCTTATTGTTATTTATTCAAAAAACTCAGTCAAGTTTGTAAGGCATGATTTCCCACGCACAAAGCCATGTTGACTATCCCGAATCAGTCCTTGCCTTTCCAACTACATGTACATCCTGTCCCTCAGGATTCCCTCCAGCAACTTGCCCACCACCGAGGTCAGGCTCACTGGTCTATAATTCCCGGCTTGTCCTTACCACTCTTCTTAAACAATGGCACCGCATTAACCAACCTCCAGTCTTCCGGCACCTCACCTGTGACTATCGATGATACAAATATCTCAGCAAGAGGCTCAGTAATCACTTCTCTCGCTTCCCACAGAGTTCGAGGGTACACCTGATCAGGTCCTGGGAATTTACCCACCTTTATGCATTTCAAGACATCAACACTTGCTCGTCTGTAATATGGATATTTTGCAAGGTGTCACTATCTATTTCCCGACATTCTATATCTTCCATATCCTTTTCCACAGTAAAAACTGATGCAAATACTTGTTTAGTATCTCTGTCTTTTAAACGTTGTCATTGTACCCACATCCACCCTTCTTCAGCAAGTTCATTCCACAATCAAAACACCGTCTGTGGAACAATTTGCCCCCATGTCTTTTTTTGAACATTGCTCTCTTCTAAACTTTAAGACGTGGTCCCTCCTCTTGGGAGTCCCCCATCCTGTGTTAAAGACAACTACCATTAAATCGATCTATATACCTTATTTTTTAAAATTAACTTTTATAACATCACGTCTCAACTTCCAGGCTCCAGTGAAAAAAGACTCAGCCTGTCCAGCCATTTTGCAGAACTCAAGCCTTCCATACCCAGCAACGTCCTGGTAAATCTCTTCTGAATCCCCTGCAGCTTAATAATATCCTCCCTATAACTGGGCGACCAGAACTGGACAGAGTATTGCAGAACAGGCCTCACCAATGTCTGTGCAATCTCAACATGACGTCCCAAATTCTCCACTCAATGGACTGAGCAATAGTCAGGCATGCCAAGCACTGTCTTATCCATCCTGTGATGCAAACTTCAAGAATTATGTAGCTGAACCCGGAGGTCCCTCTGCTCTAAAACACTAACTGAGGTCCGAACAGTAATTGTATCGGCTCTACCTTTGTTTGTTTTACCAAGTGCATTATCTTGCATTTATTCAGATTGAAGTCCATCTGCAATTTTTCAGCCCATTCACCCATATCATCAAGATCCCTTTGTAATCTTAGCAAACCTCCTTCACTGTCCACTATGTCACCCTCCAGCCTTCCAGCCCATCACACATGGCTGTCATTGGTACAAATACCTTTGTTAGCGGCTCCACAGTTCCTTCCCTAACATCCCACAATGCCCTGTGATACACTTAATCAGGTCCTGGGGCTTTCCATACCTTTGTGTTTTAAAACGTCCAGCACCACCTCTTCTATAACATGCCCTCTTTTCAAGCCATAGAGATGTACAAGGGAAACAGACCCTTCGATCCAACTCATCCATGCTGACCAGAAGATCTAAATAAGTCCATCCCATTTATCAGCATTTGGCCCATGTACATCTAAACCCTTATTATTCACATACCCATCCATCCCTTAAATGTTGTCATAGTTTCAGTATGTGTTACTTTCTCCCTCAGCTCATTCCATACACACATCACCGTGTGCATAAAAAAGCTGACCCTTCAGTCCCTTTTAAACCTTTCCCCCTTTAACCTTAAACATATGCCCTTTAGTTTTGGACTCCCCAACCCCTGGTAAAAGACCTTGAATGCTTACCCAATCCATACCCCTCATGGATAAACCTCTGTCAGGTCACCCCTCAGTCTCTGATGCTCCAGTGAAAATAACCCGAGCTTATTCAGCAACAACCCGGCAACATCTTGTCAATCTTTTCTGAACACTTTCAAGCTTCCCAACCTCCTTCCTATAGCGGGATACTGGAATTGCAGCGAACTCCAAATATGGTCTAACGTATTACTCTTGTTCCCTGAGTTCCCCAGTCTTTGTCAACAGTAAGTTCTGGAGTCACAAAATGTGTTTAAAGTCTTAGCCATATCCTGCGGTTCCACACATCAATGATCTCATTGATCCTTAAGGAACACTGTTTTGTTTCGAGTTACACTTTTACTCAATATAGTTATACAATCACTTTTGCATTCTCCCTATCCTTCCTGCCGAGGCTATTTCATGTACCCCTTCTGCATTCCTGATTTCCACCCAAAGTGTATCCCTACAGCCCCTTGATCCTCATGCATTCCCTTGATCCAGCTGGCGATACCTGAAATATGCCCTTTTTCCTTGTCCAATAGACAGCCAGTGTTTCCGAGGGCTGTCAGCATTGAGCTGCACACAAACAGGAACATGCTGGTGCTAATCGCTCAATTTATCTCACTTTTAAAATATTCTCAGTTGCCAGACTTCCCTTTCCCTGCAAATAGACTCCCTGATCACCTTTTGAAAGTTCCTGTCTAATACTGTCAAGATTGGTCTGGTCCCATTTCATACCTTGAACTTGTGGACCAGACCTGTTCTTTTCCATCTTTATTCTTAAGCTAAGAGAATTGTGGTCATTTTGGCAAAATGCATTCCCACTCACACCTCAGTCCCTTTCCCGACCTTGTTTCCCAAGGGAAGGTCAGGCTTTGCCCCTTTCTCTTTTCAGACCATTTACATATTGTTTGGGAATTTCTTGAACATAATTACCAAATTGCTCCCTTGCAAATGCTGAACACTGGCAGTCCCAGTCTAGGTTTGGAAAGTTGAAAAACCCCAACCATAACAGCCCTATTATTCTGATTGATATTTGAGATCTCCTGATATATTTGTTCCTCAGTCTGCCACAGACTATTCGGGGTCAGTAGGACAATCGTATCAAAGTGATGACCCATTCTTATTTCTCAGTTGCACTAACATAACTTCAGTGGGCAATCCCACAGGAATATCCTCTCTAAATCTTGCTGTGATGATTTATGCAATCAAAACCCACCACCACACATCCTCTCTTGCCTACCCTTTGATGCTTCCTGTAGCATCTCCACCTTGAAACAATGTGCTGACAGCCCTGCCCCTCCCTCCGCTTTGTTTCTGTAATAACTGTAATGTCCCAGTCCCATGTTCCAATCCATGCCCTGAGTTTATCTTCCTTAGCTGTCAGGCCCGTTGTATTGAAATAAATGCAGGTTAATCATCAGTTTCTCCCCATTTCCTGCTATATTCTTGCTTGCCTTGTCTGCTGAAATTGTTCTCATTAACTTGTGCATCAGCCTCAATCTCCTTTCTGGCCTTAGGACTGTTTAAGATGCAACACCCTACCAGACTGGTTTATATCCTCTCAAGCAGCTCCTACAATTCGCCCCACCAGGATGTGGATCCCCCTCCTGCTCCCAGTTCAGATGTCTTCCCCACCCTGTCAACATGTGCTGACAACTTCACACATCCAGAGACTTGTCCACCAAGGTCCCTTGTTCCTCAGTACTCCAGGTGGACCTACCATTCATGATGTATATCCTTCACTTATGAGACTTCCCACAGTGCATTACCTCACAGTGATCAGAAGTAAACTACATCTGCCATTACTCTGCTCAGTTTATCATCTGATCGATATCAGACTGCAGCCACACCGACCCGCCGAAGCATAACCCACCCATACCCCAACATTTACCCCTTTTACCTAACACTACGGGCAATTTAGCATGGCCAATTCACCTGACCCGCACATCTTTGTGACTGTTGGAGGAAACCGGAGCACCCTGAGTCGGGAATTGAACCCGGGTCTACAGGTGCTGTGAGGCAGCAGTGCTAACCGCTCTGCCACCGTGCCGCCCACAAGTTATGCTTTCACATCCAAGTTATTAGTGTACATAATAACCAGCAATGGTTCCTGCACAGATCCCTGTGGTACACCCACTGGTGAAAGAATTTCAAACACGAAGAAGTGTATCCGCTAATTTTGTATCTAATTTGCGAACTTGCCTTGTGGCTCTTTACATTTGAACCAGCCTTCCATGAGGGATTTTGTCAACCGTCTTATTCAAGTCCATGTAAACCACATCATCTGCACTGCCCTCATCAATATTTTTAGACACCATTTCAAAAAAACTGAACTGAATTCCTCAGACAGTATCATCCTCTACCACATCCGTGATGACGCTGCCGAGGTGATCTTTGCCTTTGCAAGTGTCGATTCATCCTCACAATTGTTCCCAATAATCCCCCCCCCCCCCCGCTGTCAGACTATCTGCTCTGTAATTATCTGGCCAATCCCTGCTGCCCTTCTTGAACAAAGGAACCGCATTAGCGATCCTCCAGTCATTCAGAACTTTACCTGTGGCCAGCAAAGTATTAAAAATATACACCAGGGCCCCAGCAATCTCCAGCCTTCCCTCCCATAGCAGCTTGGGATACATTTCATGAGGCTGGGGATTTCTCCACCTTTATGCCTGTGAAAACATTTAATACCTCCTCCTTATTCATCTTATCATGTTCTAAAACCTCACCATCCCCACTGAAATCCCCGACTACAATGCCTTTCTCCTGTGTCAATACAGATGGGAAGTTTTCATTGAAGACCTTACCTACTTCCTCTGGCTCCATGCACAGATTGTCCCTTTTGTTTTCTAACAAGCCTCGCTGTTTACCTGGGAATCCTCTTCCTCTGACTGTACTCATTAAACACATTGTGGCCTCTCCTTAACAGTATCTGAAAAGGATATTTCATACCCATTATTTGCCCATCATTTTAAGGATCCCCTTGCACTCTCTATACGTTGGTCGGTCTTTGCCTGTTTTCATCGCATTGTATTTCCTTTATCAAGCTCAGGATATTGCTTGACCAGTATTCACTGGAGTTACTGCCTTTGTCATTCACTCTTCGCAGAACACACTGGCCTTGAATTCTCCCTGTATCACTTTGACGCACTTCCTCTTTCTGAATATGAACCCAACTGCAAATAGTACCTCCCGGTCTGTGTTTGCCAGATCCTGTCTCGTGATAATGATAATGCCCAGTGACAGTGATATTCTAACAATTAGGGGGCTTTTACAAATTTGGCGTCTTCACCTCTGCCTTGTCCTTATATTTTACCAAAATGCCTTTGAAACCAACTGTTATGACCCCTATCACCAAAACACTATAAAAATCCTTACGTTTGTCATCTTGTCCAGCACCTACCGCCCACTCTGTCTGTAACATCCAGCCCTTACTGACCTGCCCACCTGTGTACCTTCCTCCAGCCTCTCCAGCACATGATGTCACTGTAACCTTCTCCAGTCCCAGCAGCACTCCTCCATCCTGTCCTACAGCACCTTCATTACCTCTAACCTTCCACCATCCATTTCACCTCACTGTCTGTACAGAGTCCTCCAGTTCCTACAGCGTTTCCTGCCAACCCTCCCTTTGTGTAACATTGTGAAGCCACCTGAAAGCTCCTGAGATCTGTAACCTTGCCCTCTCTCTCTCTTCAATCTTCTCTGTCTCTGTGACTAACTCCCATCAGTACAATGTTTCTTACCTCTGATCACCTCCAGTCAGGAAGAGCCTTCTTAGCTCTCGAACATCCTGCAGCCACTAAAAGCATCAATGTGCCTGAAATATCCTCTCAATTGTTGTAACAATTCACAATCCCACAACTGCATCTGTCCATAACCTTAGTCAGTCCATAGAATCCTTGCTAACTCAGTAACCTCACCCAGTGTGTACAACTCTGAGTATGCCTAACTTCATCCAGTTTCCTCAACTGTCCCTTCCTCTAATTGTAGAGAGAATCCACAACCTTCCCTATTGCGTTAACCCCCTCTAGTCCCTCTCATGGACACCATCTATGTAACCTTCTCCTGTTCCTGACTATATTTTCCTCCTGTTCCAAGAGACCCTTGTGAACTTGTGACCTAGTCCAATCTCTGCAGTGCTCTGTATAATCAGCCTCACTGTGCCTGGAACCTGGCTTCAATTCCAGCCTTGGCCGACTGTCTGTGTGGTCTTTGCATGTACTCCCCTCTGACTGTGTGGGTTTCTTCCGGGTGCTCCGGTTTCCTTCCATAGCCCAACATTTGCACGATACGTGGATTGGCCATCAGAAATTGACTGTAGTATTCAGGCAAGTGTGGTTTAGGTGAGTTCACCACGAGAAAGGCAGTGTTTAATGGATAGGGAGAGGGATGGGTCTGGTTAGAATGCTCTTTAGAGGGTTGATGTGGATTTGTTGGGCCAAATGGCCTTTTTCCACACTGTGGAGATTCTATTCAGGTTATTGCCCAGTCCTGTCAACCATCCCCAATACTCTCCTTATATGTGGAGTCTCCAACAGTCTCTAAAACACTCCTTGGCGATGTAAGCTTCTCCAGTCCTTACCACGATCGATATGGCTGTCACCACTTCCTGCTTTTAGAATAATCCCTAAAATTATTGCCATTCGTTACATCACTCCCAATCACTGTTCCATCCTGAAACCCCAAAAACATTTATATCTCTGTAAACTCATCTGAACTGTCTATATTTCCTTTTGACAGTCCCATTCTGAGACTTTCTCTATATCAAAGAAGTCATTAAGTGTAGGGAACCCTTATTATTGTAACCTCCCTCCAGCCTTACAGCACTGAGGATCTGTAGAAACTCTTTTCAAACCGACAGCCATCTCTGTGTCTGTAATCTCCTCCACTCCCCATAATACATTCTCTCTGAGCTCTTCTGTAGTCCATTAAACACTCCCTAACACTGTCTGCATCAGTGTAACCTTCTCCAAAAACACAACGTTCCTTATCTGTGTAAATCCCGACACCAGTCCCTATCCCTCTAAGCTCCGCCTAACAATACAGCCCTCCGTGTGTGTATTCACCTTCAGTCCCAACATCCCTCCCTATCTGTGTAATCTTCTCCATGTTCTTTTTTGTTCAGTATCTTCAACTGTCCCTGTCAGTGTAATCTCTTCCGGACCTGAAAACTCTCCCTCTCTTTAACTTTCTCAGTCTACACAACGCTCACTATCTGTAACCTACTCCTGTTGGAGAACCCTCCCTCTGTGAACTGCTCCAAATCTTCAACTCTCTCTGAGCTCCTGCAGTCTTACAGCCCTCCCTGTGTACATAACCTCTTCCAGTCCCTAAAATGCCATCAGTCTGTGGAGACCCTACCAGCATCCTTATCTGTGTTATCCTGTCAGGTCCCTGCAACACTCCCGATCTGTAGATCCCACTCCAATGCCTGTGTTTCACCCGGTCCTGTTCCTACAAGACTCATTAACTATGTAACATTCTCCCGTCACTATCACCCACCGTGTCAATGTAAGCTCCTCCTGTATCCCCATCCAGTTATGCATCTCCATAACCCCTATCTGTGTAAACATCACTCTCCACTCGAACCCTCGCGACCGCAGGAACTTCCTCCTGTTTTTGTAATGCTCCCTTATCTGTGAAACTGTCTCCAACAAACTTGCCACCCCAATCTCTCAAAAACGAACCCAGATTCCACAGCCTCCATGTCTAAATAACCCCCAGAGCCTAAGCCTTCCTAGATCTTCAAACATCTTCAGTCACGATGACCCTCCATATCTCTGTTTGTTCCGCCAGATGTTACAAACCTCTTTATCTCTGTAATCTACTCAGCTGCCAAAAACAGTCCCTGTCTGTGTAATCCAGCCCTGTCCTACCAACAACCTTATCCCTGTAAACTCCGCAATCACTCGTAGCATTCCAACTGTTTGTAATTTTTATTAATGACTTGGATGAGGGCATTGAAGGATGGGTCAGCAAGTTTTTAGATAACACAAAGATTGGAGGTGTCGTTGACAGTATAGAGGGCTGTTGTAGGCTGCAGCGGGACATTGACAAGATACAGAGATGGGCTGAAAGGTGGCAGATGGAGTTCAACCTGGATAAATGCGAGGTGATGCATTTTGGAAGGTCGAATTTGAAAGCTGAATACAGGATTAAAGATAGGATTCTTGGCAGTGTGGAGGAACAGAGGGATCTTGGGGTGCAGGTACATAGATCCCTTAAAATGGCCACCCAAGTGGACAGGGTTGTTAAGAAAGCATATGGTGTTTTGGCTTTCATTAACAGAGAGATTGAGTTTAAGAGTCGTGAGATCTTGTTGTAGCCCTATGAAACTTTGGTTAGACCGCACTTAGAATACTGCATCCAGTTCTGGTCACCCTATTATAGGAAAGATGTGGATGCTTTGGAGAGGGTTCAGAGGAGGTTTACCAGAATGCTGCCTGGACTGGAGGGCTTATCTTATGAGGAGAGGTTGACTGAGAGCAGACTTTTTTCATTGAAGGAAAGGAGGAGGAGAGGGGACCTAATTGAGGTATACAAGATAATGAGAGGCATAGATAGAGTCGATAGCCAGAGACTATTTCCCAGGGCAGAAATGACTAACATGAGGGGTCATAGTTTTAAGCTGGTTGGAGGAAAGTATAGAGGGGATGTCAGAGGCGGGTTCTTGACACAGAGTTGTGAGAGCTTGGAATGCGTTGCCAGCAGCTGTTGTGGAAGCGAGGTCATTGGGGACATTTAAGAGACTGCTGGATATGCATATGGTCACCGAAATTTGAGGGTGAATACATGAGGATCAATGGTCGGCACAACATCGTGGGCTGTAGGGCCTGTTCTGTGCTGGACTGTTCTATGTTCTATAGTCTAATTAGAGACAGTCAGCATGGGTTTGTGAGGGACAGGTCATGCCTCACAAACCTTACTGAATTCTTTGAGGATATGACAGAATACGATGATGGCTCATGCAGAAAAGAAGGATGATTGGGATACAGGGAAATCTGTCTGTCTGGATACAGGATTGGTTGGCCCAGAGAAGACAGAAGGTGGCAGCAGATGGACAGTATTGAGCCTGGAGCTCAGTGACCAGTGGTGTTCTGTAACAATCGGCTCTGGGACTCTGCTCTCTGTGATTTTTGTCAATGACTCGGATTGTGGGTTAGTACGTTTGCCAATCGCATGAAGGTTGATGGAGTGGTGGGTAATGTGGAGGGCTGTTGTAGGTTGCAGTGGGACATTGACAGGACGCAGAGCTGGGCTGGGAGTGGCAGATGGAGTCCAATCTGGAAAAATGTGAAGTGATTCATTCTGGAAGGTCGAATTTGAATACAGAATACAGGGTGAAAGGCAGAATGCTTGGCAGTGTGGAAGAACAGAGAGACCATGGGGTCCATGTCCATTGATCCCTCAAAATCGCCACGCACGTTGGTAGGGTTGTTAAAAAGGCATATGTTGTGTTGGCTTCCCTAAGAAGGGGATTGATTGTAAGAGCCGTGAGGTGTTACTGCATCTTTATAGCATCCTGGTGAGACCACACTTGGAATATTGTGTTCAGTTCTGGTCCCCTGTTTACAGGAAGGATGTGCAAGTTTTAGAGAGCGTACACCCGAGATTTACCATGATTCTGCCTGTAGTGGAGGGCAGTTCTTACAAAGAAAGGTTGAGGGAGCTAAGGCTTTTTTCATTGGAGTGAAGAAGGGGGCGGGGTGACTTTGTGGAGGTGAACAAGTTGATAAGAGGCAGAGTGAGTGAATAGTCAGAGACATTTCCTCCTATGGAATAAATGGTTATTACAAGGCGGTATAATTTTAAGGTGAATGGAGGATGGATAAGCGGGTAGAGAATGGTAGGTGGTTGGAATGCACTGCCAATGGTGGTAGTAAAATTACATACATTCGGGACATTTAATAGACTCTTGGATAACATGTGGATAATAGTGAAATGAAGGGTATGTAGTTTACTTTGTTCTTACAGTTGGATAAAAGGTTGGCATGAAATCATGGCCGAAGGGTCTTGGGCTGTACTGTTCTGCGTTCTGTGTTCTGTCTGGTAAACTGGGTGATAAACTCAGATCAGTGTAAAAGGATATGGCATTCAGGAGGAGCTAGTGAACTGGATACAAAATTGGCTTGATGGTAGGAGACAGAGGGTGATTGGAGACATGTTGCGTTTCTGACTAGAGACATGTGACCAGCGGTGTAGTGGGTCCACTGTTGTTTGTCATTTGGATAAATGGTTTGAATGGGAATATTGGTTTCCAGGTAAGTAAGCTTCTTGGGTGACACTGACATTGGTGGTAAAGTGGACAGTGAAGAAGCTTATCTATGATACAACAGGATGAACAGTACTGCTGGGAGAGTGGGCTGAAAAATAGCAGATGGAGTTTAATTAGATAAATGTGAGGTGTTCCATTTTGGTGAAATAAACCAGGGTGGGACTTGTACAGTTATTGTTCGGGCCCTGGGTGGTGTTTTCAGTCAGAGATCCAGTGACCCAGGTACACAGTTCTTTGAAAGTGGTGTCATAGGTAGACAGGCTGGTGAAGCAGACGTTTGGTGTGGTTATCTTCATTCGGGAGAGCATTAAGCGTAAGAGTTGGGATGTCATGTTGTGGCTGTAAAAGACATTGGTGGGGCCACAGTAAAAAACATTGTTGATCAGTAGGAACAACTCATCTAGTTCACTAACCTCCTCTAGTTTAGATTAGATTAGATTAGACTTACAGTGTGGATACAGGCCCTTCGTCCCAACAAGTCCACACCGACCCGCCGAAGCGTAACCCACCCATACCCCTACATTTACCCCTTACCTAACACTACGGGCAATTTAGCATGGCCAATTCACCTGACCCGCACATCTTTGGACTGTGGGAGGAAACTGGAGCACCCGGAGGAAACCCACGCAGACACGGGGAGAACGTGCAAACTCCACACAGCCTGTGAAGGACATCTGACATTCTAACCTGGTCTGGCTAACATGTGACTCCAGACCCACTGCAATATGGCTGACTCTGAGCTGCCCTCTGGGTAATTAGCAGTGGGGACAAAGAACGTTGTTCCAGGCAGTGACACCCACACCCCATGAATGAATATATAAAAATACATATGTCCCTCCCTACCTCGGCAAACCCCTCCAGCTGCAGCAATTCAGACTGGCTTTGTAACACCCTGACCACTCTCTGTAACACTCTCACCACCTCCAGCACCTTCACCTCTCCCTGTTCCTATTGTGTCAATGAACCCAGACCGTGGTTCCCATTCCCACAGCCCTGCTCCTGCGAGCAGACCCATTGCAATCCATGAACATTTACGCCGAAAACACACTCTCACTTCAGGACTTCATGGTGATCTTCTCAGCCTCATAATCTAGTATGATCCCTTTTGTCCTGAGTGAGGGATCACTGGGAGTTTCTTGCTGAGGTTTTTACTTTTTCAATCGAACGTCCTTTTGTTGAGTACTTTGAATTGTTCCTACAAATGTTTTCCACTGTTCATTTTCAGACACATATTTCAGTCTGTTTAGCCTGTTTACCTTGGTCAGTTCTCCTCTCAAACTCTAGTTGTAGCTTGTTCTTTCTGTGATTCACTTTAAAACTTTATATTTCTTTAAACTGTACTTCATCACAATTTCCCGAAGGATCTCTGCAGGTGACATTACTCATTCACTATGTTTCATTACATGGTCGCTCTGCGATAGTTATGTCCCTTAACAGTTGCACAATGTGTTTTTCAAAGAAACACTGAAAAAAAATTAACCGAACTCCACTTCCAATATCAATGTTGTCCGTGTGATTGTCCCAGATTATACAAACATTGAAGTTTTCCAAAATTATCACAATGCCTTTGTTAAAAAATTCCAATGAGTTCCTGTTTAATGCAGTGATGAGCAATGGAATGCTGTCTGGTGGCTAAAACTGCTGCTTGTGTCCTTGGCAAGTAGTAGACAGAGTTTACATTCAGACTGACTCTACTTCATGATCTGCGGCCAAATGCTTTCTCTGTAATGCCTTTGTTATCCATTATTGTTAGCGTTGCCCATTTTGCCTGAGTTTGCACAGGATTACGAACCACTGAATATTGTTGTTCACCCTGTATCCATGTCTCCCTGGTGTCTAAATCTCTTTTATCTCTGTGTCACAAATCCATCGACCTTATTGCAGCAACGTTGTCCATTCAAAATAAAACATAATATACTCTCTTCCACAATTTTCTGTCACGAATCTATTTGCTGATGTACAATTTTAGTTAAACTCTGTCCCATCCTGTTCCTTTCTGCTTGTCTTCAGCCACATTCCCATGTTGTTCCATTGCTTCACCTTTTCCCTTTGGATTTGGAAAGCTCCTTTCACCTGCATCCTGTCTGTCAGTTTAATGCCCTGTCCAATAACCTACCGACATGACTGGCCAGGACACAGGTCCCAGCACAGTTCTAGGGGGACCATCCTAATGGATTATTTATCAAATCAGGTCTGGATGTGGGTGTCTCTGGCTGACCAGCCTTTCTTGCCCAGCCCTAGAAGCCCATGAACTGAGTAACTTGCTCGGCCATTTCAGAGGGTCATTGAGAGGCAAACACTTTGCTGTGGGTATGTCGTGCAGACCAGGTCAGGATGGGCAGATGTCCTTCTCTAAAGGACAAGTGTTTGGATTTGTTGCACTTCAGTAATAGTTTCATACTTAATTGTAGATAGATAATTATTATTTTTAAAATTATTGATTTCAGATGTCTCCTTTTCAGATGGCGGGATTCAATCCTGCCTCCCCTGAACATTAGCTGAGATTTTGGATACATTCCCTCGCAATAATACCATGAGGCCATTACTTCACCTGCTCACTGGGTGCTCATCCCTGAGCACTGATACCAGGGCATCATGAAACTAAACCCATTCTTCCAACATGACTGTGTGATCCTGACATCTTCCAGCAATCTGGGGCTATTACTTAATGTCGCTCCATTTTACAGATCTCTGTGTGACTCAGTGCCATTCTCCATGTGTAACCATCACTGCATCTGTTTAATTTCCCATTCTGTCTATTTCTCTATCTCCTGTAGTTACTCAGGAAAGTCCTGACTCAATAGCCTTCCCAGCTGCTGGGTGGATCATCCATCACCACATTGAACGCAGTTGGTCTGCCAGAGAGAGACAAAGGGCAGGGAGATCTGGAGCCTTCAATAAATCCTGTAGTGAGGTAAGGCCCCCCACAGTGCACAGAGCAAAGAACAGTGAGAGGGCTCCAAACATCTGTTAACACAACATGACATAGATACAGTGCTGGAGGGGCAGCACAGTGCACACACACCCCAGGCTCAATCCCGGGCCCAATGTAACTTCTGTTATATTAACGCTCACTACTCTGCAACGGTGTATCTATGGCATGTCTTGTAGTCCAGTATCTTCAATAATGTTTAATTCCTGTAACAGATCCTATCGCTGTAACCTCCTCCCTTCCCGATAGTCCCTCCACATATTTGAAATGTACTGCATTCCAGACGACCATCCCTATCCCTGTAACTTTATTCAGTGTCTACAACATGCATTATCTCGGTAATCTCCTCCTCCAATAAGGTAAAAACAAGGACTGCAGATGCTGGAAACCAGAGTCTAGATTAGAGTGGTGCTGGAAAAGCACGGCAGGTCAGGCAGCATCCGAGGAACAGGAAAATCGATGTTTCGGGCAAAAGCCCTTCATCAGGAACAGAGGCCGGGAGCCTGGACAGTGGAGAGATAAATGAGAGGGGGTGGGGATGGGGAGAAAGTAGCATAGAGTACAATAGGTGAATGGTGTGGGGAAGAAGGTGCTAGGTCAGAGTGGAGGATGGGGGAAGGTAGCAATGAGTACAATGGGTGAATGGGAGTGGGGATGGGGGTGATAGGTCAGAGATGAGGATGGAGTGGATAGGTGGGAAGGGAGATAAGCCATTAGGACAGGTCATGAGGGCGGTGCTGAGCTGGAAGGCTGGAGGTGGGGTGAGATGGGGGAAGGGGAAATGAGGAAACTGGTGAAGTCCACATTGATGCCCTGGGGTTGAAGTGTTCCGAGGCGGAAGGTGAGGCGTTCTTCCTCCAGGCTCGGGTGGTGAGGAAGTGGCGGTGGAGGAAGCCCAGGACCTGCATGTCGTCGGCAGATTGGGGGGGTGAGTTGAAATGTTGTGTCACAGGGCGGTGGGTTGATTGGAACGGGTGTACCAGAGATGTTCCCTAAAGTGCTCTGCTAGGATGTATCCAGTCTCCCCAATGTAGAGGAGACCGCATCAGGAGCAACGGATACAATAAATGACATTGGTGAATGTGCAGGTAAAACTTTGGATGTGGAAGGCTCCTTTGAGGCCTTGGATGCTGGTGAGGGGAGAGGTGCAGGTTTTGCAATTCCTGCAGTGGCAGGAGAAGGTGCCAGGAAGGGAGGGTGGGTTTTTGGGGGTGTGTGGAACTGACCAGATAGTCAAAGAAGGAATGGTCTTTGCGGAAAGTGGAGAGGGTTGCGGAAGGAAATATATCCCTGGTGGTGTGGTCCGTTGGAGATGGTGGAAATGGCGGCGAATGATTTGGTTTATGCGAAAGTTGGTAGGGTAGAAGGTGAGCACCAGGGGCGTTCTGTCCTTGTTACGGTTGGAGGGGTGGGGTTCGAAGGTAGAGGTGCGGGATGTGGACGAGATGCATTGGAGGGATCTTTTACCAGGTGGGAAGGGAAATTCCAATCTCTAAAGAAGGAGGTTCTGTGGTGGAACTGGCCCACCTGGGAGCAGGTACGGCGGAGGCAGAGGAATTGGGAATTTTGCAGGTGGTAGGGTAGGAAGATATGTAATCTAGGCAGCTGTGGGAGTCGGTAGTTTTGTAAAAAATGTCGGTGTCAAGTCGGTTGTCATTAATGGGGAAGGAGAGGTCCAGGAAGGGGAGGGAGGTATCAGAGATGATCCAGGTAAATTTAAGGTCAGGATGGAATGTGTTGGTGAAGTTGATGAATTGCTCAAACTCCTCAAGGGAGCACGAGGTGGCGCCATGCAGTCATCAATGTAGCGGAGGAAGACGTGGAGAATGGTTCCATTGTAACGACGGAAGATGGACTGTTCTACATAGCCAACAAAGAGACAGGCATAGCTGGGGCCCATATGGGTGCCCATGGCTACCCCTTTGGTCTGGAGGAAGTGGGAGGATTTGAAGGAAACATTGTTAAGGGTGAGGACAAGTTCAGCCAAATGAATGAGAGTGTCGGTGGAAGGGTACTGTTGTGGACGTCGGGAGAGGAAGAAACGGAGGGCTTTAGAGGTCCTGGTCATGGTGGATGGAGGTGTAGAGGGATTGGATATCCATTGTGAAGATGAGACGTTGGGGGCCAGGGAAACGGAAGTGTTGGAGGAGTGGAGTGTGTGGGTGGTGTCTCGAAAGAATGTGGGTAGTTCCTGGACTGGGGGAATAGGAAAAAGTCGAGGTAGGCAGACATGAGTTCGGTGGGGTAGGAGCATGCTGAGACAATGGGTCAGCCAGGGTGGTCAGGCTTGTGGATCTTGGGAAGGAGGTAAGACCGGGCAGTGCGGGGTTCCCGGACTTTGAGGTTGGAAGCTGTGGGTGGGAGATCTCCTCCTGAGGTGATGAGGTTCTGTATGCTCTGGGAGATGACGGTTTGGTGATGGGAGGTGGTCATGGTAGAGGGGGTGGTAGGAGGAGGTGTCTTTGAGTTGACATCATGGCTTCAGCGGTATAAAGGTCAGTGCACTCGTCTACCACTGCACCCCCTTTATCTGCTGGTTTGATGGTGAGGTCGGGATTGGAGCAGAGGAAGTGGAGGGCAGGGCGTTGTGAGGGTGAGAGGTTGGAGTGGGGGAGGGGGTAGATAGGTTGAGGCGGTTAATGTCTCGGTGGAAGTTGGAAATGAAGAGATCGAAGGCAGGTAATAGGCCAGCTCAGGGTGTCCAGGTGGATGGAGTGTATTGGAGGCTGGAAAAGGGGTCCTCAGAAAATAGGCGGGAGTGTTCATTGTAAAAGTAAGCTCTGAGGTGGAGGCGGTGGAAGAAGTGTTCGACGTCATGGCATGTATTAAATTAATTGATGTGTGGACGGAGGGGGATAAAGGTGAGGCCTTTGCTGAGGACTAATCATTCGTCCTCAGTGAGGGGGAGGTCAGGGGGAATGGTGAAAACTCGGCAGGACTGGGAGCTGGGACCAGGCGTAGGTGTGGTGCTGGGGGAGGGGACGGTGCCTGTAACTGGAGTGGGTGTGGTGTTAGGGGGGATGGGATGGAGTCATGGGCAGGCGTGGTGTTCCCCTCAGGGTTCTGGGGGGCGGGGATGGTGACGGTGGGACTTGGGGGTGGTGTTAGCAGAATGCAGGTGAGTGGTGTTGGTGGGGACAGAAGTGGTGGCAAACACGGGCAGTGGGGGGGGGAGCGGCAGTCACTGAGTGTGTGACATCAGCAATGGTGTGAGGGGCGGAAGTGATGTCACTTGTGTATGAGGAATTGTGAGGGGCGGAAATGGCATTTATTTTATTTTAACCAATAATTTCCTGTCACAAATCTATTTGATAATGTCGTATTTTCATTAAACTCAGTCCCTTAATGTTTCTTTCTGTTGGTCTTCATCCACATCTCCATGGTGTTCCAATATTTCAACTTTTCTCTTTGGACTTGGGAATTTCCATTCACCTCAGACCTGTCCCTCTCCTCATCTGTGTCCGTTTATAGCACAGTACATAATCCTGGTACCAGAGGAGTCTATCCCAATAAAATAGCTCAGTCCTCCCTGAGTACTGGGAGCAGTGCTCACTGGTCAGAACCACTTCTGATGATACCATTGTTGGATCCTGACACCTTCCAGCACTCTGCTGATATCACTCAGTCTCTCTCCATGTGATATCCCTCACTGTGTGGGTCTAATTGCTGCCTCTGTCAGTGTCTCTCACTCTTGCAGTCACTCCAGATCCTGAGCCAACAGCATTCCCCACTCCAGAGGGAAGCAACTGCACAGACCGTGGATGGAGAAGGGAATTTCCATATCTCTGTGGGACTCAGTGCCATTCTCCATGTGTAACCTTCATTGCATTAGTCTAATTTCCCATTCTGTCTACTTCTCTGTCTCCTGTAGGTATTCCTGATGTCCCTGACTCAGCAGAATTCCCAATTCCTGTCTAGTCCATCACCACACTGAAGACGGTTTGTCAGCCAAAGAGAGATGGAAAGTGAGATCTGGAGCCTTTAGTAAATCCTGCAGCCAGTAAGATCACTCACAGTAAACAGCACAGGGAGGAGTTCATGGGCTTTAATTCAGACCCTGAGGGCATGATGTAGGAACAATGATGGGCAAGGAACATGAGAAAAATCTCAGGCTTCATTATCACCACCTTGTCTGTAAATTCATCTGTTCAACAGAACCCTCCCTGTGTCTGCCAGTTTCTCCACTGTCTGTTTCATAGATACCACTTCCCCTATCTCTATCAGCCCCTACAATCCTGCTTATCCCTGTAAGCTCCTCATATCAGTAAAACTCTCCAAGTTTCTGCCTTTGCCTTTAATCCCGGGTTTCACATCTCTCCTTAACTGAAGAAAAACAACTCTTCCGTTCCTGAAGCCATCCCTGTCAGTGTAGTCCTTTCCAGACCTGAAAAACCTCCCTGTCTTTGTGACCTTTTCAAATTCCTACTACCTTCATGATCTCTGTAACCTTCCCGTCACAACAACATAAAAGCTCTGTACCTTAGTAACCTCCTCCTTGTTAGACTCCTCCTTGTCTCTGGGCACAAAGCAGAGTGACTCTACTTCTCTCATAAATTAGTTTCTGCATTTTTAATGATGACTATAAACTCTTCCTGTCTCTAAGACACACTCAGTCTCTGTAAACTCTGCTGGTCCCGATTGATGTAATTTCCTTCAGTAACTACAAACCATTATACCTTTAATCTCCTCCAGACGCGACCACGCAGTTTATTTCAATAACCTCCATGAGTGACACAGTCATAGAGATGTAGAGCATGGAAACAGACCCTTCGGTCCAACCCGTCCATGCCAACCAGATATCCCAACCCAATCTAGTCCCACCTGCCAGCACCCGGCCCATATTCTTCCAAACGCTTCCTATTCATATACCCATCCAAATGCCTCTTTAATGTTAAAATTGTACAATCCTCCACCACATCCTCTGGCAGCTCGTTCCATACACGTACCACCCTCAGCGTGAAAAAGCTGCCCCTTATGTTTCTTTTATATCTTTCCCCTCTCATCCTAAACCTATGCCTTCGATTTCTTGTCTCCCTGACCCCACGGAAAAGACTTTGTCTGTTTATCCTATCCTATCCATGCCCCTCATAATTTTGTAAACCTCTGTAAGGTCACCCCTCAGCCTCCGAAGCTCCAGGGAAAACCACCTCAGCCTGTTCAGCCACTCCCTGTAGCTCAAATCCTCCAACCCTGGCAACATCTTTGTAAATCCTTTCTGAACCCTTTCAAGCTTCACAACAATTCTTCTGATAGGAAGGAGACCGGAATTGCATAAAATATTCCAACAGTGGCCTAACCAATGTTGTGTACAGCCGCAACCTGACCTTCCATCTCCTGTACTGAATACTCTGACCAATAAAGGAAAGCATACCAAATACCACCTTCACTATCCTATCTACCTGCGACTCTACTTTCAAGGGGCTATGAACCTGCGCTCCAAGGTCTCTTTGGTCAGCAACACTCCCTAGGACCTTACCATTACGTGTATAAGTCCTGCTAAAACTTGCTTTCCCAAAATGCAGCACATTACATTTATCTGAATTAAACTCCATCTGCCAGTTAGCCCATTGTCCCATCTGGTCCAGATCCTGTTGTAACCCTCTTCGCTGTCCACTACATCTCCAATTTTGGTGTCATCTGCAAACCTACTAACTGTACCTCTTATGCTTGCATCCAAATCATTTATGTAAATGACAAAAAGTAGAGGACCCCACACTGATCCTTGTGGCACTCCACTGGTCACAGGCCTCCAGTCTGAAAAACGACCACCACCACCACCCTCTGTCTTCTCCCTTTGAGCCAGTTCTGTGTCCAAATGGCTAGTTCTCCCTGTATTCCATGAGTTCTAACCTTGCTAATCAGTCTCCCATACGGAACCTTGTCGAAAGCCTCACTGAAGTCCATATGGATCAAATCTATCACTCTGCCCTCCTCAATATTCTTTGTTACTTCTTCAAAAAACTAAAATCAAGTTTGAGACATGATTTCCCATGCACAAAGCCATGTCGACTATTCCTAATCAGTCCTTGCCTTTCCAAATACACATACGTCCTGTCCCTCAGGATTCCCTCCAACAACTTGCCCACCACTGAGTTCAGGCTCACCGGTCTATAGTTCCCTGGCTTGTCTTTACCACCCTTCTTAAACAGTGGCACCACGTTTGCCAAACTCCAGTCTTCTGGCACCTCACCTGTGACTATCGATGATACAAATATCTCAGCAAGAGGCCCAGCAATCACTTCTCTAGCTTCCCACAGAGTTCTCGGGTACACCTGGTCAATTCCTGGGGATTTATTCACCTTTAACCGTTTGAAGACATCCAGCAATTCCTCCTCTGTAATCTGGACATTTTGAAAGATGTCACCATCTATTTCCCTACAGTTTATATCTTCCATATCCTTTTCTACAGTAAATACGGTGCAAAATATTCATTTAATATCTCCCCCATTTTCTGCGGCTCCACACAAAGGCTGCCTTGCTGATCTTTGTGGGGTCCTATTCTCTCCCTAGTTACCCTTTTTTCCTTAATATATTTGTAAAAACCCTTTGCATTCTCCTTAATTCTATTTGTCAGACCTATCTCATGTCCACGTTTTGCCCTCCTGATTTCCCTCTTAAATATACTCCTACTTCCTTTATACTCTTCTAAGGATTCCCCCGATCGATCCTGTCTATGCCTGACATATGCTTCCTTCCGTTTCTGAACCAAACGCTCAATTTCTTTAGTCATCCAGAATTCCCTATAGCTACCAGCCTTCCCTTTCACCCTGACAGGAATATACTTTCTCTGGACTCTTGTTATCTCATTTTCTGAAGGCTTCCCATTTTCCAGCCGTCCCTTTACCTGCGAACATCTGCCTCCAATCAGCTTTCAAAGGTTCTTGCCTAATACTGTCAAAATTGGCCTTTCTCCAATTTAGAACATTAACTTTTAGATCTGACCTTTCCTTTTCCATCACTATTTTAAAACGAAGAGAATTATGGTCACTGGTCGCTAAGTGCTCCCCCACTGACACCTCACTCACCTGTCCTGCCTTATTTCCCAAGAGTAGGTCAAGTTTTGCACCTTCTCTAGTAGGTACATCCACATACTGAAACAAAAAATTGTCTTGTACACACTTAAGAAATTCCTCTCCATCTAAACCTTTAACACTATGGCAGTCCCAGTCTATATTTGTAAAGTTAAAATTCCCTACCATACCTACCTTAATATTCTTACAGATAGCTGAGATCTCCTTACAAGTTTGTTTGGTAATTTCCCTTTGACTATTGGGGTGTCTTTAATACAATCCTAATAAGGTGATCATCCCTTTCTTATTTCTCAGTTCCACCCAAATAACTTCCTTGGATGTATTTCCGGGAATATTCTCCCTCAGAACAGCTGTAATGCTATCCCTTGTCAAAAATGCCACTCCCCCTCCTCTCTTGCCACCCTTTCTGTCCTTCCTGTAGCATTTGTATCCTGGAACATTAAGCTGCCACTCCTGCCCATCCCTGAGCTATGTTTCTGTAATAGCTATGATATCCCAGTCCCATGTTCCTAACCATGCCCTGAGTTCATCTGCCTTCCCTGTTAGGCCCCTTGCATTGAAATAAATGCAGTTTAATTTATTAGTCCTACCTTGTCCCTGCCTGTCCTGACTGTTTGACTCACTTGTGTACTCAGCTGTACCTGTCTCAGATCAAGCTCCCAAAATCCTCCCTGTGATTGTTACCACGTCCCATCCCTGAATTCCTCCAAATACCATTAAAGTCCTCCCATTCCTAAAACCCGCCCTGTATCTATCACCTGTCCCAGCTTCCACAACCCTCCTTATCTCTGTAAGACAACCCCCCGATCCCTCCACCTCCCCCGACCCTCCCGTCCCAGTTACTACAGCCTGCTGTATCACTAAATGCCAGTAGTCACTATAATATCAGAGTAAGGTGTGAAAGCAGGAACACTGTACTGGGTTAGATATCTGTCCTGATCATATTGAATGGTGGGACCGACTCTGTGATCAAATGGTCGATACCTGCTGTTCTTTCCTGTGCTTCTCTATAGAGTTATTATTCCTATAACCTCCTTCAGTCCCCACAGACCTCCCTATCTCCATAAACTCCTTCAGTCCCCACGACTCTTCCTATCCATGTAACTTGAACCATTCCCCAAAACCTCCCTAACTCCATAACCTCCAAAAGGCTCCACGACCCTCCCTATCTCCATAATCTCATCCTGACCAAACGACCCTCCCATTCAGAGTAACCTCCCTCAGTCCCCATGATCCTCCTGATCTGTGCAACCGCGTTCAGGCCTAACATCCCTGCAGATCTCTTTGTCCCCTTTTTCAGGCCCCACAGCACTCCCTACCTCCATGATGTTCTTCAGTCACCACTGCACACTCTATCTCCATAATCTCATACAGTCCCCACATCACTCCCTATCTCCATAATGTCCTTCAGTTCCCATGACCCTCCTTATTTCCAAAGCCTCTATTACCTGTTGAACCTGTAAGCTCCCTTTTTCAGATTGTTAAACACGAACTCCCATAACCCTTTCTGCTGCCAGTCTGAAACCAAACAGTGTTAGCCTGATAGTAGGTCGGGAGCTAAAATATGTTTAAAAGGAGATGTCAGTGAACAATAACTGGACCCTTAGAAACACATTTAGTAAAAAGAGAATGTTGCTTTGAGCCTGTAGGATTGTATTTTTATTGGTGTGAGTATAAATGGCAGAGTAGATACGGGTGTAGGAGCGGCTGTACCGAGGATACGGTTTATTTGAATTTTCAGAAACCTTTACACAAGTTTCAATAAGGGCTAAGGTGTAACTTGGTAGAGAATAGGGCACCTTAACTATCAGGAGGTGGGTGAGATATTAGACAAAATAGTGTTGTCAGAATTTACTGTGGAGAAAGACATGGAAGCTCGGGAACTTGGGGAAATAAATAGTGATGTCTTGGAAAGAATCCTCAACAGAGAAGAGAAAGTGCTGGAGTCTTAAAACAATTAAAGGTTAATTAATCCTCAGTAGCTCATTGGGTCTACCCTTGAATATTCATGGGAAGCTAGGGAAGAGATTGCGGTGACCCTAACAGAGATATTTATATTATCAACAGACACAATGAGTTACCCGAAGAGTGGAGGGTGGCTAATGCTACGCCATCACTTAAGGGCTGCAGGGAAAAGCCAGGAAATCACAGCGCAGTGAGCCAGTGCTGGGTAAGTTGTTGGAGGAGATTCTGAAAGAAAGGAGCTCCATATATTTGGAAAGGCAAGGGCTGATTCGAGATATGCAGCATGGCTTTGTGAGTGGGAAACCGTGTTTCACAAACTGGATTGACTCTTCGAGTAAGAGATAGATGAAGGCAGAGCAGTCAGCGTTGTCTACATGGACTTCAGCAAAGCATTTGACAATGTTCCAAGGGATGTAGAACATCTCGTCAAGAGGAAGAAGGAAGCTGACTTAAGGTTGAGGAACCAAGGATCAGAAGGAGGGCTCTAGAGAGTTACATGGGGCAGCACGGTGGCTCAGTGGTTAGCACTGCTGCCTCACAGCACCAGGGACGCGATTACAATTCCAGCCTCAGGTGACTGTCTGTGTGGAGTTTGCACATTCTCTCCATGTCTGCGTGGGTTTCCTCCGGGTGCTCTGGTTTCCACCCACAGCCCAAAGATGAGCAGGTTAGGTGAATCAGCCATGCGTTGTTCAAGAAAGGGAATAGAGATAATCCTGGGAATCACAGACCTGTCAGTCTTCTGTCTGTGATATGCAGATTATTGAAGACTCTGAGATACAGGATTTATGATTCCTTGGAAAACCATAGTTTGATTAGAGAAAGTCATCATGGCTTTGTTAGGGACAGGTCATGACTCACAAATCTTATTGAATCCTTTGAGAATGTGACAAAACACATTTATGGCTCATTGAGAAAGTACAGAGCATGGGATACATGGAAACCTATCTGTCTGGATACAGAATTCCTGGCCCATAGAAGACAGAGGGTGATGCCAGATGGAAAGCATTCAGCCTGGAGCTCGGTGACCAATGGTTTTCTGCAGGGAGAGGTTACAGGACCTCTGCTCTTGGTGATTTTATGAATGACTTGGATTTGTGAGTGGAAGAGTGGGTTAGTAAGTTTGCCAATGAGACGAAGGTTGGTGGAGTGGTGAATAGTGTGGATGTCTGCTGGAGGTTGCAATGGGACATTGACAGGATGTAGAGCTTGGCTGAGAAGTGGCAGATAAAGTCAAATCTGGAAAAGTGTGAAGTGATTCATTTTGGAAGGTGAGACTTGAATGCAGAATACAGAGATAAAGGCAGAATACTGGATAGTGTGGAGCAACAGATGAATCTTGGATTTCATGACCAGAGATCCATCAAATTTGCCACCAAGCTGATAGTGTTGTTAAGAAAGAATATGTTGTATTGGCTTTCATTCGCTGGGGGATTGAGTTTTAAAGCCATGAGGTTATGCTGCAGCTCTATACAGCCCTGTTTAGATCCCAATTAGAATATTGTGTTCAGTTTTGATCACCTCATTACAGGAAGGACGTGGAAGCTTGAGAGAGGGTAAAGAGGAGATTTACCAGGATGCTGCCTGTACTGGAGAGCATGTCTTATGAAGAAAGGTTGAAGGAGCTAAAGCTTTTCTCATTGGAGTGAAGAAGAGTGTGGTGTGATTTGGTAGAAGTGAACAAGGTGGTGTGAGGCAAAGAGAGAGTGAACAGTGAGAGACCTCTTTATCCCATGGCATACATGGTACCAGGGGCATAATTGTAAGGTGATTGGAGGATGGGTAAGGGGAGATTTCAGATGTAGTTCCTTTACAAAGAGAGTGGTCGGTGGGTAGAACGGGATATTTTAACAGACTCTTGGATAGGCACATGGATGGGAGCAAAATGAAGGGTATGTCAGTTAGTTTGATCTTACAGTCGGGTCAAAGATGGGCATGGCATCATGGCCGAAAGGTCTTGGGCTGAACTGTTCTATGTTCTGTTTGGTAAACTGGGTGATAAGCTCAGATCAGTGTAAAAGGATATGGTATTCAGGAGGAGCTAGTCAACTGGATACAAAATTTGCTTGATGGTGGGAGACAGAGGGCAATGGGAGGCATGTTATCTTTCTGACTGGAGACATGTGACCAGCGGTGAAGTGGGTCCCCTGTTTGTCATTTGGATAAATGGTTTGGATGGGAATATCGGTTTGTGGTAAGTACGTTTTTTTGAGTGACACTGAAATTGGTAAAATGGGTAGTGAAGAAATTTATCCAAGATACAACAGGATGAACAGTACTGCTGGGATAGTGGGCTGAAGAATAGCAGATGGAGTTTAACAAGATAAATGTGAAGTGTTCCTTTGTGGTGAAACAAACCAGGGTGGGACTTGTAGAGTTAATGTTCGGGCCATGGGTAGTGTTGTCAGTCAGAGACCCAGGGATGCAGGTAGACAGATCTTTGTAAGTGGTGTCACAGGTAGATAGGTTGGTGAAGCAGGCGTTTGGGATGGTTACCTTCTTTGGGCAGAGCATTGAGAGTAGGAGTTGGGATGTCATGTTGTGGCTGTACACAAAAGCATTGTTGACCACTAGGAAGTACTCATCTGGTTCACTTACGTCCTTTAGAGAAGAACAACTGACATTCTAACCTGGTCTGGCCTGCACGTGAGACCAGACCCACAGCAATATGGCTGACTCTGTGCTATACTCTGGGTAATTAGCAGTGGGGCAAAGAATGTTAGTCCAGGCAGTGACATCCTCATCCCATGAATGAATAAATAAAAATACCTATGTCCCTCCCTACCTCTGCAATTCCCTCCCGCTGCAGCAGTCCGTACTGGCTTTGTAACACCGTTCAGACCCTGACCACTCTGTGTAACACTCTCACCACCTCCAGCACCTTCAGCTCTCCCGGTTCCTTTTGTGACATAAAACCTTGACAATTATTCCGTCTTCCATCTGACCTCCTCCTGCGAGCAGACCCTTTGCAATCCCTTTAAAACTTACTGCTAAAACACTCTCGCACTTCAGGATTTTAAGTACTTTTTGGTGATCCTCTAAGCCTGATAATCTAATATGATCCTTTTTACTTGAGTGAGGGACCGATGGGGATTTCTTGCTGAGGATTTGTCTGTTTCAATGGAATGTCCTTTTGTTGAGTGTTTTACACTGCTCCTTCAAATGTTTTCCACTGCTCATTTACAGGCACATATTTCAGTCTGTTTAGCCTGTTTACCTTGGTCAGTTCTCCTCTCAAACTCATGTTATTGGCTATTTTTGTTTCTAGTTGTAGCTTGTCCTTTCTGTGATTCACTTTAAAACTTTTGTATTTCTTTAAACTGCACTTCATCACAATTTCCCGAAGGATCTCTGCAGGTGACATTACTCATTCACTAAGTTTCATTACACGGTCGCTCTGCGATAGTTATGTCCCTTAACAGTTGCACAATGTGTTTTTCAAAGAAACACTGAAAGAAAAATAACCAAACTCCTCTTCCAATATCACTGTTGTCAGTGTGACTGTCCCACATTTTGTGAATATTGATGTTTCCCAAAATTATCACAATGTGTTTGTTAAAAAAATTCCAATGAGTTCCTGTTTAATGCAGTGATGAGCAAGGGAATGCTGTTTGGTGGCTAAAACTGTTCTGCTGCTTATGTCCTTGGCAAGTAGTAGCCAGAATTTACATTCAGACTGACTCTACTTCATGATCTGAGACCAAATGCTTTCTCTGTAATGCCTTTCTTACCCATTATCGTTCGCGTTGCCCATTTTGCCGGAGTTTCCGCAAGGTTGTGATACATTGAATATTTATGTTCCACCTTTTGTTCGCCCTGTAACCACATCTCTCTGGTGTCTAAATCTCTTTTATCTCAGTGTCACAAATCCATCTGCCTTATTGATAAGACTTCGTCCATTCAAAAAAAAACATAATTTACTCTTTCCCACAATTTCTTATCACAAACCTATTCACTGATGCACAGTTTTAGTTAAACTCTGTCCCATCCTGGTCCTTTCTGCTTGTCTTCAGCCACATTCCATGTTGTTCCGATGCTTCACCTTTTCTCTTTGTATTTGGAAATCTCCTTTCACCCGAACCCTCTCTGTCAGTTTAAAACCATGTCCATAAACCTACTGACATGATTGGCCAGGACACTGGTCCCACCACGGTTCCAGGGGGACCATCCTCATGGATTTTTTTATAAATCAGCTAGGGGATGTGGGTGTCTCTGGCTGACCAGCCTTTATTGCCTATCCCTAGCTGCCCATGAGCTGAATAGCTTGCTCGGCCATTTCAGAGGGTAATTGAGAGGCAAACACTTTGCTGTGGGTATGTCGTGCAGACCACGTGAGGATGATCAGATCTCGTTGTCGAAAGGGCAAGTGGGCGGCACGGTGGCTCAGTGATTAGCACTCCTGCCTCACAGCACCAGGGTCCCAGGTTCGATTCCAGCCCCAGGCGACTGTGTGGAGTTTGCACATTCTCCCCGTGTCTGCGTGAATTACCTCCGGATGCTCCGGTTTCCTCTCACAGTCATTGGCCATGCTAAATTGTCCATAATGTTAGGTGTATTAGGTCGAGGGAGATGGGTCTGAGTGGGTTACTCTTTGGTGTGAGTATAAATGGCAGAATAGATACGGGTGTAGGAGTGGCTGTACCGAGGATATGGTTTATTTAAATTTTCAGAAACCTTTACACAAGTTTCAATAAGGGCTAAAGAGTAACTTGGTAGAGAATAGGGCACCTTAACTATCAGGAGGTGGGTGAGAAATTAGACAAAATAGTCTTGTCAGAAGTTACTGTGGAGAAGTTCGGGAACTTGGGGAAATAAATAGCGATGTCTTGAAATGAATCCTCACCAGAGAAGAGAAAGTGCTGGAATCTTAGAACAAATAAAGACAGATCAACCCTCAGCAGCTCATTAGGTCTATCCTTGAATATTATGGGAAGCTAGGGAAGAGATTGCAGTGTCCCTAACAGAGATATTTATATTATCAACAGACACAGTGAGGTGTTGGAAGACTGGAGGGCGGCTAATGCTGTTCCATCATTTAAGGGCTGCAGGGAAACGCCAGGAAATTACAGCGCCGTGAGCCCAATGCTGGGTAAGTTCTTGGAGGAGATTCTGAGAGAAAGGAGCTACGTATATTTGGAAAAGCAAGGGCTGATTGGAGATATTCAGCATGGCTTTATGAGTGGAAAACCGTATTTCACACACTGGATTGACTCTTTGAGGAGGTGGCCAAGAGCTAGGTAAAGGCAGAGCAGTTAGTGTTGTCTACACGGACTTCAGCAAAGCATTTGACAAGGTTCCAAGCGATGCAGAAGATCTAGTCAAGAGGAAGAAGGAAGCTAACCTACAGTTGTGGAACCAAGGATCTGAAGCAGTGCTCTGGAGATTACATGGGCCAGCATGGTGGCTCAGTGTTAGCACTGCTGCCTCACAGCACTAGGGACGCGATTTCGATTCCAGCCTCAGGTGACTGTCTGTGTGGAGTTTGCACATTCTCTCCATGTCTGCGTGGGTTTCCTCCGGGTGCTCCGGTTTCCACCCACAGCCCAAAGATGAGCAGGTTAGGTGAATCAGCCATGTGTTGTTCAAGAAAGGGAATAGAGATAATCCTGGGAACTACAGACCTCTCAGTCTTCTGTCTGTGATGTGCAGATTATTGGAGAGGACTCTGAGAGACGGGATTTATGATTCCATAAAAAAAACCATAGTTTGATTGAGACAGTCAGCATGGCTTTGTAAGGGACAGGTCATGACTCACAAATCTTATTGAATCTTTTGAGAATGTGACAAAACATATTTATGGCTCATTGAGAAAGTACAGAGCATGGGATGCAGGGAAACCTGCCAGTCTGGATACAGAATTCCTGGCCCATAGAAGACAGAGGGTGATGCCAGATGGAAAGCATTCAGTCTGGAGCTCGGTGACCAGTGGTTTTCTGCAGGGAGAGGTTACAAGACCTCTGCTTTTTGTGATTTTATGAATGACTTGGATGTGTGAGTGGAAGAGTGGGTTAGTAAGTTTGCCAATGAGATGAAGGTTGGTGGAGTGGTGAATAGTGTGGATGTCTGCTGGAGGTTGCAATGGGACATTGACAGGATGTAGAGCTGGGCTGAGAAGTGGCAGATAAAGTCAAATCTGGAAAAGTGTGAAGTGATTCATTTTGGAAGGTGAGACTTGAATGCAGAATACAGAGATAAAGGCAGAATACTGGATAGTGTGGAGCAACAGATGAATCTTGGATTTCATGACCAGAGATCCATCAAATTTGCCATCCAAGCTGATAATGTTGTTCAGAAGGAATATGTTGTATCGGCTTTGATTAGCTGGGGGATTGAGTTTTAAAGTGGTGAGGTTATGCGGCAGCTTATAGAGCCCTGTTTAGACCCCACTTAGAATATTGTGTTCAGTTCGGATCTCCTCATTACAGGAAGGATGTGAAAGCTTTAGAGGAGGTGAAGAAGAGATTTACCAGGATGTTGCCTGGACTGGAGAGCATGTCTTATGAAGAAAGGTTGAGGGAGCTAAGACTTTTCTCATTGGAGTGAAGAAGGTTGAGGTGAACAAGATGGTATTAGACATAGATAGAGTGAATAGTGAGCGACCTCTTTATCCCATGGCATACATGGCCATTACAAAGGGGCATAATTTTAAGGTGACTGGAGGATGGATATGGGGAGAGTTCAGATGTAGGTTCTTTACACAGAGAGTGGTGGGTGGGTGGAACGGAACATTTACTAGACTTTTGGATGGACAGATGGATAATAATAAAATGAAGGGTGTGTAGGTTAGTTTGATCTCACTGTCAGGTAAAAGATGGGCATGGCATCATGGCCGAAGGGTCTTGTCCTGTACTGTTCTGTGTTCTACGTTCTTTATGGTAAACTGGGTAATTAGCTCAGATCAATGTAAAAGTATATGACATTCAGGAGGAGCTAGTCAACTGGATACACAATTGGCTTGATGGTAGGAGACAGAGGGTGGTGGGAGACATGTTATTTTTCTGACTGGAGGCATGTGACCAGCGGTGTAGTGGGTTCCCTGTTGTTTGTCATTTGGATAAATGGTTTGGATGGGAATATTGGTTTCCTGGTAAGTAAGCTTCTTGGGTGACACTGACATTGATGGTAAAGTGGACAGTGAAGAAGGTTATCTGTGATCCAAAGGATGAACAGTATTGCTGGGGTAGTGGGCTGAAGAATAGCAGATGGAGTTTAATTAGATAAATGTGAAGTGTTCCATTTTGGTGAAACAAACCAGGGCGGGACTTGTACAGCTAATGTTCGGGCCCTGGGTGGTGTTGTCAGTCAGTGACCCAGGGATGCAGGTACACAGTGCTTTGAAAGTGGTGTCACAGGGAGACAGGCTGGTGAAACAGGCATTTGGGATGGTTACCTTCATTGGGCAGAGCATTGAGAGTACGGAGTTGGGATGTCAAGATGCTGCCTGACCTGCTGTGCTTTTCCCGCACCACTATAATTTAGACTCTGGTTTCCAGCATCTGCAGCCCTTGTTTTTACCATGTTGTATCTGTACAAGACACTGGTGAGGTCACCGTAAAAGTATTGCTGATCTGTAGGAAGAACTTATCTGGTTCACTGACCTCCTTTAGTGAAGAACATCAGACATTCTAACCTGGTCTGGCCTACATGTGACTCCAGACCCACAGCAATATGGCTGACTCTGAGCTATACTCGCGGCAATTCGCAGTGGGACAAAGAATGCTGGTCCAATCAGTAACACCTACATCACATGAATAAATAAAGATACATATGTCCCTCCCAACCTCTGCAAACCCCTCCCGCTGCACCAATTCAGACTGGCTTTGTTTGTGAACTATTGAATATTTATTTTCCACCTTTTGTTCGCCCTGTAACCACGTACCTCTTTCACCTCTGTGTCACAAATCCACCCACCTTATTGAAGAGACTTTGTCCATTCCAAAAAAAAACATAACTTACTCTTTCCCATAATTTCCTGTCACAAATCGATTCTCTGATATATAGTTTTAGTTAAACTCTGTCTCATCCTGTTCCTTTCTGCTTGTCTACGGCCTCAGTCCCCATGCTGTTCTGATGCGTCACCTTTTCTCTTTAGATTTGGAAAGCTCCTTTCAACTGAACCCTGTCCGTGCATCCTCTCTGTCCTCCCAATACTAACAAAAGCCAAAACACTATGCCTTCTTAATAACCCTGTCAATCTGGGTAGCAACTTTCACTGATCTGTTTACATGGATACCGAGATCTCTCTGCTCATCTGCACTCCCAAGAATCTTATCATTAGCCCAGTACTTTGCATTCCGATTACTTCATCCAAAGTGTATCACCTCACACTTGTCCACATTAAACTCCATTTGCCACCTCTTATCCCAGCTCTGCATCCTATCTATGACTCTCTGCAACCTGCTACATCCTTCGTCACTATTCACAACTCCACTGACCTTAGTGTCATCCACAAATTTACTAACCCACCGTTCTACGCCCTCATCCAGGTCATTTATTAAAATGACGAACATCAGTGGACCCAACACCGACCCTTGCGGTACGCAGCTAGTAACTGGACACCAAGATGAACATGTTCCATCAACTACAATCCTCCATTTTCTTTCAGCAAGCCAATTACTGATCCAAACTGCTATGTCTCCCACAATCCCATTCCTCTGCATTTTGTATAATAGCCTACTGTGGGGTACCTTATCGAACGCCTTGCTGAAATCCATATATACTACATCAACCGGTTTACTCTCATCGACCTGTTGGGTCACTTTGTCAAAAAAACACAATAAGATTCGTAAGACACGACCTACCCTTCACAAAACCATGCTGACTGTCCCTGATCAGATTATTCTTTTCTAGATGGTTATAAATCCTATCTCTTAACCTTTTCCAACACTTTACCAACAACTGAAGTGAGACTCGCTGGTCTGTAATTACCAGGGTTCTCTTTACTACCCTTTTTGAACAAGGGAACTACATTTGCAATCCTCCAGTCCTCAGGCACTATTCCTGTAGACGATGATTTGAAGATCAATGTCAAAGGCTCGGCATTCTCTTACCTTGCTTCCCAGAGGATCCTAGGATAGATCCTATCCGGCCCAGGGGACTTGTCTATTTTCACACTCTGCAGTATTTCTAATACCTCTTCCTTGTGAACCTCAATCTCTTCTAGTCTATATGCAAGTATCTCTGCATCTACCTCACCAACATTTTCATTTTCTATAGTGAATACTGTCGGAAAATATTTATTTAGTGCTTTACGTATCTCCTCTTGCTCCACCCACAACTTCCTACTATTATCGTTGATTGCCCCTAATTTAACTCTCGTCATTCTTTTATTCCTGACATATCTATGGAAAGCTTTAAGGTTAACCCTGATCCTATCCGGCAACACATTCTCATGTCTCCCCCTGGCTCTTCTGGGCTCTCTTTTTAGGCCTTTCCTGACTTCCTTGTAACCCTCAAGTGCCCTAACTGAGTTTTCACATCTTTTCCGAACATAAGCCTTCTTCTTCCCCTTGACCAGTTATTCCACTTTCTTAGTAAACCACGGCTCACGCGTTCTATATCTTCCTCCCTGCCTGACAGGTACATACTTATCTAGGACACACAGGAGCTTTTCCTTTAATAAGCTCCACATTGTTAATGTGCTCATCCCCTGCAGTTTTTGTCCCCATTCTACGCTTCCTAAATCTTTCCTAATTGATTGTAATTTCCTTCCCCCAGCTGTAACTCTTGCTCGGTGGAGTCAACCTATCCCTTTCCATCACTAACGTAAACCTGACAGAATTGAGATCACTGTCTCCAAAGTGCTCATCTACTTCCAAATCTAACACCTGGCCAGGCTTGTTACCCAGTACTAAATCTAACGTGGCTTCACCCCTTGAAGACCGGTCTCCATACTGGGACAGGAAACCCTGCTGCATACACTGGACAAAAACTGACCCTTCTATAGTACTCCGTACTGTGGTGATCCCAGTCAATATTTGGAGAGTTGAAGTCCCCCATGACAACTACCCTGCCTCTCTCACTCCTATCAAGAATCATCTTTGCTATCCTTTCCTCTACATCTCTGGGACTATTTGGAGGCCTATAGAAAACTCTCAGCATGGTGACTTCTCCTTTCCTGTTTCTAACCTCAGCCCATACTACCTCAGTTAACGAGTCCCCAAACATCCTTTCTACAACTGTAATATAGTCCCTGATCAACAATGCCACACCTCCCCCTCTTTTACCATCTTCTCTGTTCTTACTGAAGCATCTGAATCCTGGAACCTGCAACAGCCTTTCCTGTCCCTGCTCTATCCATGTCTCTGTAATGGCCACAACATCGAAGTCCCAGGTACCAACCCACACTGCCAGTTCAACCACTTTATTTCGGATGCTCCTCGCGTTGAAGTACACACACTCTTCAAACCAGGTTCACGCTTGCCAGTGTAAGATACTTGATTTTGGAACTCCCTACTCTCAACCAATTTATTCAGATAATTGATTATTCAATTAATCGATTCAATGCCTTTCCTCTAGGGCTCGGGGTTTTCGGTAATGTCTAGTCCCCTTTGAGGTGACTAGGCAGCAGCAAACCACGCGTGAGTTCTCAGGCCCCGCCAGCCCACAGAAAACCCCCGCTGCTCACCCCCAAACCCTTCCACCACCGCCCCCACCCACTCCTCAACATCGCCCCTCCATCCGCCCTCAAACTGATCCAACACTGACCCACGCCTGCCCCACCACCAAAACCGTCCATCGCCACCCGCACCACCCCCAAACCCATCCAACATCACCCTCAGCCCGCCCGCAAACCTGTCAACCACTGCCCCCACCCACCTCCAACCATGCCTCCCCGCCAGTCCCAAACCCGCCCAACCCACCGTTCGCGCTCATAACCCTGGCTGCCCTGTCCACTGTGTGCCCCTGCCCCCATCATCTCCTCCCCCTCCTGGGCAGCAGGAGTAGACACCAGCAGTAAGACAGCTGCTGCCTTTGGTGTTTAGATCTCCAAATAGCGCATGAACACAAGCGCACATGCACACACACACACACACACACACACACACACACACACACACAAAATTGTCACTGCACCATTTCGAAATGTTTTGCCTCTGCACTGTACAGGACAAAGTTTGAGAGAGTATCTGGGGAAGGGAAGTTTAGCATTGACCCCTATATAGAACTCCAGGCTAAGTGTGGGGAGAGGGTGGGAGATCAGTCATTTGGAGATGGTACCTGGGCTCGATGTCCGGGACTGTTCTCGGCAGCATTTCAGTCAGCTGAGATCGGTTTGAATCAGTGTGAATAAAAACAAACACAATCAGGGTTGAAACAGCTCTTTGATGTAATGTTTCTATCGGGACCTCGAGATCTCCTTCAGATAATCTGATATTTGGATATTTGATATTTGGATAATCGAGGACCCTTTAGAAGCGCTGGGGATCATTCTAAAATATGAAAGACTGAATCAAAACTTGTTGTATATTTTATTTCATGACACTGCCATCCAGTTGCTATAAATTCTGTGTCCTATGACTGCTCCACAACCATCTGATGAAGAAGCAGGACTTCGAAAGCTCGTGCCTCCAAATAAACCTATTGCACCTGTAAGCTGGTGTTGTGTGATTTTTTAACTTTGCCCATCCCAGTCCAACACCGGCACGTCCAAATCATGGGTCAGTCTGTTTGAAGGGAAAGGAATAACTGGCAAATGGGAGGCTTTTAAAAGTGTGATCTCAAGAATCCAGTATGTCCATGTTAGGGTGAAGGGAAAATCCCCTACAACCCTTCCCACTTTGAAACTGTCTCCATTCAAATTACTCCCTTCTGGAAAATCTATCAGACTCCCCACCCCCCATATCTAGCTAATCTGCAGAGCCTAAACCTTCCTGTATCTATAAACATCTTCAGCCACGAGTACCGTCCATATCTCTGTTTGTTCCTCCAGTCTATACAACCCACTTTATATTTGTAATCTGCTTGATTTGCCTAAAACATTCCTGACTGTGTAAACCGCTCCAACCGATCAATATCCTTATCCTTGTCAACTGGCCCATCCCTCCCAACCTCCCCATCTCCATGAACTGCTGCAAGCCATACAGGGCTCCGCACTTCTGTTACCTCCTCTGGCTCTATGGTCCTCCCTCCCTGTGAAACCACCTCCAATCTCCACACCCATCCCAGTCTGGGTCATCTGCTTCAGATCAGGCCATTGGTGTTTCTGGTACCTCTGGCACTTCGAGCAAACCTTCATAATTGTGTCTATTCTTTCAGATCGCATCCTATCCAGCCTCCGAAAACCTCTTCCTGCCATTGTAACCCTCCCTGTTTGTAACACAACTGTACAGCACAGTTTCTCCTGTAAGCACATCTTTCTGGTGATCAAATCTTTCCGCTACTTTGACAATTCCAAAAAAAAACTGTAATTGATATTTTCTCAGAATTTCCTGTCAGAGCCTAATTCACTGTCCCTTCCTGTTCCTTTCTGCTTGTCTTCAGCCACATTCCATGCAGTTCCGATGCTTCACCTTTTCTCTTTGGATTTGGAAAGCTCCTTTCACCTGAACCCTGTCCCTGCATCCTATCTGTCAGTTTAAAGCCCTGTCCATAAACCTACCAACATGATTGGCCAGGACACTGCTCCCAGTAGTGTTGTTTTTAATTCACTCGTGGGATGTTGCTGTCGCTGGCTGGCCAGCATTTCATGCCCACCTCCGAGCTGCCGTTGAGCTGAGTGCCTTGATAGATCATTCCAGGGGGCAGTTGAGAGTCAACCAACTTGCTCTGGGTCTGAATCCATATGTAGGCCAGACTGGCAGCCCATAACAGATTTCCTTACTTAATGTTAATAAGTAGTCAGATGGGTATCCCTGATACCGGCATTAAATTCTGGATGACCAGTCGAGTGAGAGTAAGACTAGGCCATTGCCTGGTCCACTGACTGCTCCCTCATCCCTGAGTACTGCTCCCAGTGCACCTTCCTTCTGACCGTGGTTTGATCCTGATACCTTCCTGCACTCTGGTTATATCACTCAGTATATCTGTGTAGTATCTGTCACTGTGAGGGTCTAATTGCTGCCGGTGACTGCACCTTTTGCAGTTAATCCAGATCCTGAGCCAACAGTGTTCTCCATTCCAGAGAGACGAGCAGCACAGGCCAGGGATGGACACTGGGATTTTCCAGATCTCTGTGGGACTCAGTGCCATTCTCCGTGTGTAACCCTCACTACATCAGTCTAATTTCCCATTCCATCTGTTTCTCTGTCTCCTGTAGGTACTCAGGCTGCCACTGACTCAGCAGAATTCCCAATTCCTGTTTCGTTCTCAAATCGTTACAGCTCTCCCCTTCTCTGCAACTACTATGATCCATAGAAACCGAATTTGTACAATCTCCTCTAATCCAATCAACGTTACTAACTGCCTCCTGCCCTGACAGATTGTAGTATCTCCATAAACTCCAGCCACTGCAGTGATCATTATATCTCCAACTTCCTCCAGCATTAACTTGCCTGTCCATCTCTTTTCTTTGCTCCAGTCCCTACAATTTTCCCTGTTGTGTAACCGACTCCAATGCCTAACCAGCTGTGTAACATCCTCCAGTCCCGATAGTGTTCCCGATTCTATAACCACCTTCTGCCCCAGCACAGCTCTCTGTCTCTGCGACTTCCAGATTCCAAATCCATCCTGATCTGTGGAAACACCCCCAGCCCTCGATCTCTCTGTAATATCTCCCAGATGTTAAAACTGAAATAACTCCACAGAGGCCGGTATCCCGTCATCAAATCACCTTTTGTTTCTACATGCACGGTACATGGCAGTGACCCACACTAGCGCAGAGCCGGCTCCTATAGTGAACAGAGTCCCCGATGTTCCTGTTTATTTATGTCAGCCAGGATTCCCTGATTGGACCAGGTTCACAGTCCCAATCAGGGAACACGTATTAATGAGGTTTACCTGGCTGATCCCACTCCAATCACTATAGAAACACTCCACGCATCTCTAACGTTCATTAACACTTACAAATTTCCTCTTCTCTGAAAGCTCCTCCAGTTCCGCCAACACTGTCTCTGTAAAATTCCCCAAGGAAAGTCCTGTCCCTTTCAGTAGACCCATCTGTTACCAATCTCCTGCAGGACCAGTACAAGCTTTACTTTCTGTTTTCTGCGAACTCTTGATCTCAACGTCCTCCACCCAGAATGTCTCTTACTAATCTCTCACCGCTTCCAAAAACTCGATCGCCGTTTGTGTGTGATCTTCTCCGTAAGGAGGAAGGGGGTTTTGAAGCAGGGAGCTTCATAGGGCATGGAGACCTTTTACACAAATAGGAATGTTTGTAGAAACCAGTGCGTTTACAGAAGTGGGAAGGGTCATAGAAGGATGTTCCAGAGACTGGCGGTTTGTTGGTCCAATGGACAGAATGTTTATTTCTGGTGCAGAGACATGGAGAGCTATATTATGTGATAAATTGTTCCGGTAACATTTTTATCAGGTTTTAGGGAGGGTTTCGCTCTACAAGGCTCCTGTAGCCAGAATATTGATCTGGCTGATCTAGCTCCATTTTCACTTCAACTAAAACCTAAAACTATTCTTGTCTTTGTAATCTCCTTCCACCTCTAGAACACCCATATCTCTGTAATATCCCCCAGCCTTCATATACCTTCCTATCTCTGTAACCTCCTGTGGACCCTACAGCGATCCTGGGCTCTACACTTGCTGACATCCCTGAATTCATTACGACCGTTTCAAAAAGACCAATGAAATGGTAGCTTTAAAAAGTATGAACCAGGTCAGGTATCTCTGTCATTATGGAGATGTGGCTGCAGTGGGACCACGACTGAGAACTGGATAATCAAAGGTTTCCCCATTTGTACAGGAAGGACAAAAATGTCATCACAGTGAACTATCATTGTTTATAAAGAATAGGAGCAGTATTATTGTGATGCTAATCAATTTACACACTGCTCCTCCCTGCCCTCTCCAGTCATCCCTGCGTATTGATCCTGCCAGATATTGGTAACCTTTGAAAACTTCAGAAAATAACCCAGTATAGAGGAGATCATTGTCTGCATTGGACAAGAAGTAATGTTTTCTAAAAGTCCTAGTTCTGTCTCCCGAAGACTATAGGCCTTCAGGTGCCGATCCAGGCACCTTTGTATAATGGTTTGAGAGTTTCTGCCTGTAATCTGCTTCCATGAGTGACTCCCAGATCCCTACCATATTCTTGGTGAAATAGCAACTTGCCTCACCACTTCTCTAATATTTCAACCAATTATATTTGTGCCTTTGTTCAATCCAGATGCAACAGTTTCAAGTTCTTTCTAACCGATTGTTTGTCACTCAATAACTGCTCCTGAGGATGTTTCACTTGTTTTCTGCACATATGGGAAAACAGTTTATGGTGGTCAAGCCATTGACTCATAATCTAGAACCACAGAAAAATAGTCTGTTGTTACCCCATGAAGGAAATTGGTGGAATTTAAAAGCAACCATTGTGATTTATTATAAAAACCTATCTGCTTGACTCAAGTCCTTTCGTGAAGTCAATGTGTGTCATGCTTCACTAGTCAGGTTTCCGTGTGACTTTGGTGAGGAACATGTGGGTGTACTGTACCTTGAGGAGAATTAAAAACCAGCAATAACCACCTGACAGCACCAAGTGTTCGGAAAAATAGATATAATGTAACATTTGGTCGAACAACTCATTTAGCTCATTGTCTCGAGACAAAAACATATTCAGCCAAATAGTTTAAATTACACCCGAAAGTACCCACCTCCAATCAAGTTTGAATTTAATATATTGACAATCTTAAAAGTTAATCACACAATCCGATGGTTTGGGGTACAAGACTGAAAAATTGAACAGTTCAGAGGAGAACTGCCAAGCTATCAGCAGGCAAAGACTGCCTGAAGATTAGCTCTCCTAAAGGTACTTTTATTGATGAGTAACTAGTGAAGCAGAATCCACAAGAAAGAAAGAAGGCAGGAATATGGAGAAGAACCAAAAGCTTCCTGGTTTTGAGATAAGCAGTTTTGTTTTGTAAATATTAATTAGAAGTCTTATCGGACAAGTATTGTGGAGGGGGAAGGTACAAGACAGGTTAGAGGAAGAAGTTGCAAATAGTCGTTCGTTTATTATTCTCTGCTATACTTTAAGAAATAAAGTTGTTAATTTTTACTTTAAATAGTTTTGGACTCTAGAATTATCACAGATTACTGCATGGGATAAATCTTTTCTCTGTTGCTGGTTTTAATTGAGCAAGAGAATGTATCCTGTGTTGTAACCCTACAAACCGACAGCAATGTGTTTTAGTCTTTACTGTCCTGTGGAACAGCTGAACCAGCCATTCACTTCAAGAACAGCATCACATGCTGCCCTGACCAGGGCTGCATACATCCTATGATAGATGACCAGAAGTAATGATAGCTCCCTTCCTCGTTTCCCGTATTCCTACAGCTCATTTCCATTCAAGTAGGTGATCATCCCCTATTTTGGGTGTATTCAATCTCATTGAAATACTCCCCGAGAGTAATGCACATCTCCATAACATCTCTGGTGCTGCCTTTATTGATGCTGTCATACAGCTGTAATGAACTTATAAATTCCATGTCAGTCTTAGGGCATAGAGAAGAAATGGTGTTTTGTGGCACAGGAAAGAACCAGCAATGCATAAGTGAGAGAAGGGAATTATTTCGAACACCCCTGAGAGTATTGTTGAGGCAGGATTTGGGGTACTGGAGATTGACTTTCTCTAACATTTCACCAGACTAATCCCTGGGATGATAGCACCATGAGCAGTGAGTGAAGTTCAGTGAGTGAATAAGAGGTGATTGCATTGAACCTTAAGGGGGATGGACAATCACACATGATGCTCTAAACAGATACTGTTATGGTGATAAATTCAATGACTTTTTTTCACTTGGGTTACATGATTATCGATAGTTTAAGAGCCAACCACCCCCACTCCCTATTTCAATTGAGACAGAGAGAGAGGGGTCCAGGCTTTTGAATAAAATCTCCCAACATTACTACAGTCCAACTGGTGCGTTAACCTGCAATGAACGTCCTGTTATCCATAATCCTGACAGCAGTGGCAATACCTTCATTATAAAAGAGTTAACTCTTCCCTGCAGCTTCTGACCTCCATGGAGAACATGGGTGTGCCTTCTCGGAGATGGAAGATGCCTCCTTGAGACTTGAAACAAAACAGTTGACTTGCCTCCTCAATGCCAGCAAATTGTGTTAAAGTAGCACACGTTCTACAAACAATGGAACTATGATTAACATCATGGAGCCCTCTATCAGTGCAGTCTCGGTTTCATTAGTTAGTCATGTTGCCGTATCACTGAAACCCTCCTGTTACTGTATAACTATCTCATGGGGCTGACTAGCCTCCTTGTGGTCTCATGGATGAGATTTTAGCGTTTGATTGGCCTCTGCCTGTTCCTGTTTAACAGCTCGAAGTACTGACCAGACCCCTTCTCTTCCTGTGGAACAGGCAGGAGGATTGAATGGGCTGTCCCTCTTCTTGTTTAGTAGTTTCAACTGGCTCAATGGTTTTCACATATCAGTGTATAACCAGCTTGAGATGCTAAATGAGCTCCTCTTTTAACTGTGGAAATGTGCAGTGTCTGGCCGTGCTGTTACATGAATGTTACTGACACTTTAACAGCACAAAGTGGAATGCTGTCCCGTCTTGCTGCACATGGACACAGAATGGCTCAGGGGCCAATGGGGGACAAAATATTCTGAACATTGTGTGATCTTCAGTCATCATCCCAACTGTCATGTGTGACAGTCTGGAGGGACTGAATGAGATCCTGTGTTACTGTGGACCAGGTATTTGAAGGACGTGGGCTCCATCTGCTCCTTGCAGGAGCTGTGAGGCGTTGAATGGAGCATAGGAACATAGGACTGAGCAGCAGGAGTGGGCTTTCAGACACTTTGTCACCGCTCCACCATGCATAGGCATCATGGGTGATGTGATTGTGGTCTCAGTAGCATTTTTCTGTCTGAATACCATTTTCCTAAATTCATTTGCCTGTCAAATGTCACCAAAACAACTTTGAATAAATGCAAACATCTAGGCACCACAAACTTCTGGGGAAGGGAATTTCCACTTGGACAGCCCTTTGCAAATTTCTCATTTGTGTTCCAGCCAATGTTGGAGGGTCACTGTTTCCTTTTTGAGTCCCACTCCTCCACTGGTTACACCCATCTTAAATGTAACCAGTTTAGTGATGTGGCCAATGATATAGGTCTCAGAGTAGGTCAATTTCTAGAAAAATATAAGACACAGAAAATTGAAATCATAACAAATGGTAAAATGATAGAGTGCCCCAAACGTTATTCTGCTCAGACAAGCTACTGGTAGTTGGATTTCTTTCTGGAACAGTTGGATTTGGCTGAATCCCCTTTGTTTCAGGCAGTGGAGAGATTCCATTGAATCCTTACCAGGAATCCTTCACAAGTGTTACAGAGACCTCGGGGATGTTATGGTCTCACACTTTGCTATGGGGTGGAACAAAGTAAGACAGAGAGATCAATTGGCTGCTGCTTCTGAGGCAGGGAACATTTTTTTATCCCTCTCTATGTTGAAGCATGTACTAATGTCAATTGAACACTAAACTGGTCCAGATGTGCTCTCCTGGAGCATTCTCAGGAAAACCTGATTACGGATTATAGGCAAGTGCGTCATTGCTCTTGTACACAATTCCTTTCAATCGCAAAAAATGTCCACATTTTTAATAATTTGATGACATGCTTACATGTGTCTGTATAATTTGTAAATATTGGTAGGTGTCTTCATAGTATGTGTGCTAATATCAATACATCTTTTTCTTAAAATTTATTCTCTAGCTTTAGTCTCCCTGACAGGAGATAATATGCTGAAAATGTGTTGCTGGAAAAGCGCAGCAGGTCAGGCAGAACCAAAGAGCGGGAGAATCGACGTTTCGGGTATGAGCCCTTCTTCAGGCATGATTCCTGAAGAAGGGTTCATGCCTGAAACATCAATTCTCCTGCTCTTTGTTTCTGCCTGACCTGCTGTGCTTTTCCAGCAACACATTTTCAGCTCTGATCTCCAGCATCTGCGGTCCTCACTTTCTCCTAAGAGATAATATGCATCCAGCTGATACACTTTTCAGAAAGTCATGGATGGTTCAATACTATTTCTCAGCTAAGATCAACACTGATAATCCCCCATAACAAAAGGCCGGCATTCCAGGAATGAGTAAAGGGAAACCTCTGAAAACAATTATTTTTTTTTATTTTAGTTTAGGGGATCAATCCTGCACACAGGACATCGGGTGGGGTCTCAGCAATGCCCTGTACAGATGCAGTAAAACATTCCTGCAATTAAACCTGATACCTTTTGCCAAAAACAGCATCATTCCACTTACCTTCCAAATCACTTGCTGCATCTGACTTCATATGATTCATGTCGCAAGAACATGGAAACCTCCTATATCATAGAGTTCGGCAATCTCTCTCCATTTAAATTGTTTACCATTGTTTCATCCTTCATGCCAAAATAGACAACTTACCTTGTGTTATTTCTGCTGAAAGTTTGCTCACTAACCTTCCCTGCCTGTATCACATTGCAGACTCACTACCTCCATTTGACGACACATTGAATGACCATCTTGGTGTATGAGCTAATTGAGCTCCAAGTCATTCCCTTCCCTTCCTCCAGATCTTTGATACAGATTGTTGATCATTGATGACCCCACAGTGATCTCTGAGGCACTCCATCAGTTACAACTTTGCAGCCTGAAAATAAACATTTGTCTCTAATCTCTATTTCCTGTAAGCGACAGCTTCCCTGTTCCTGTGTATTCATTCAGGCAGGCTCAATAGCCTCCTCCTGGGCTGTGTTATGTACTCAACGAGCTGAATTACTTCATTCTATGTTCCTGTGTAATTCCATAGATGGGCAGAATGGTGTCCTCCTGTCTCATTGTAACGATTCTACAATGTAACTGCCTTGAGGGGTGGATTGAGCAACCACACATGGTGAGGGACAGCAGTATAACTCTTTAACAGTCTCGAGGGTGGATTGAGGAAATAAAACATGGGGTAGGGGCAGCTGGGCTATTTGACTGCAGCATTCAGAATGCTCATGGCTTTTCCGAGTGTGTCTGATCATCCGTCTCCTGTCTGTTCCTAATTAACATTGAATCTCCTGTCCAGTAAAGATCAGTCGAGCTCAGCCTTGAATATCTTCAATAACCGAGTCTTCACTGCTCCCTGAGGATGAGGACACCACAGGTAGCACAACACTAAAGTGAAACGGACGTCCTTATTTCATTGTAGGACCTGTTATTTTAAAACTGTGTTAACTGAACAAGAAATAACCACCTCTTTTCAAACTTAAGACAGAATAATTAGAAATAAACATAAATCATTCCGGACTCCAAACCTGTTGCACATTGTCACTGACCCTGTCCAATCAAATATGTATCAAACCAGTATCTGCTGCTGTTTCGGGAAGAGAATACCTGATAGAATACACCACATGAGCATGACAAAAGGAGCATAATGAGGCTATTTCACCCATCGAGTCTGATATGCCATTCAATAATTTCTTATATGTTCCTCAAACTCATTCTCCTGCCTCCCCCTGAGAATCATTGATCCCCTTATAAATCAAAAACTTATCTATTTGTGTCTTAATGACACTTGTGTTTGTGTCTGTGTGTGCATATGTGTGTTCATCTGCTTGTCATCTGTGCATATGTGTGTCTACGTCTGTCTTTCTATGTATCAGCCTGTGTATTTCTCTCTGTGTTTGTGTCTATTTGTGTATGACTCGATATGCCTGTGTGTGTTTCTACATGTGTGCATGCCTATCCCCCTGTATGTATTGTGTTTGTTCGTATATTGAGGTGTTTACCAATATTTCTGTGTATGCCTGTGTCTGCATCTCTGTGCAGTGAGGTTTCTGTGGTTTTCTGGGGGGAGTGAAAGGACTGTCGTTGGAACTGCCAGTGGGTTTAAAGTGAAAATTGTCTTTCAATTAGCATTGCTCCTTAATCGGTCGGTGGGACATGGATGTTTCAGAATCTCCACATGAGGCATCCCAGTCCACTGCATCTTGTACTAGTGTCCTCCCCACATGGCAGGGTTAGACGGATGAGGGAATGGTTATTGGCAACTCCACTACACGGCTTGGCCATTTCTGTCATATTCCAGGCTGTTTCTCTTGGAATGGGAGGGAGGGAGGGAGTGAGGGCAGGAGTGGATGGCCCTGCTGTTATTGCTGGTGGGGGTTGGGCTGGGGGGAATTTTGAGGTGTCCGAAATGAGTCAGTCGGCAGTTTTGATTCTATATAGTATTTTTAGTGCGGGGTGTATTGCATAGGTGACAGAGAAAGTGTGGGAAGGAAGTTGCTGAATTCAATAGTGGTAGTGCCTGAGCCTTGTTTGGAGATAGAGCATGAGGATTGTCTGTGGGGTAGGTGCTATAACAGGTATACAGTGAGTGTGAGGGAACAGAGAGAATGCAGTGACCTTGTCCTGTATTAATGGGCATTTCTTCAGGTCATCTCAGCGTCGAGGTGAGCCTCCACAAATGTCTTGTCCAAGTCTAGCACTATGAATGACAAAGATGTGTCCCTCAGCTTCCACAGAATCAGTTTGGGTAGAACTTACAAATGGGAAGGAGAAGCAAATATTAGTGTGTCATATATCAAAATCAAACGACTCCAGAAAATCTCAGCATCACATGCTCTGGAAATTAGATAGGCAAGTATTGTGGATACCGCAGTCTTACTGGATTGTCTCAAGTTACATCTAAACTGCATTAACTAAGTGATTGCTCAGGCTGTGTAAAATAAATCCTGTAAGTGTATATGAGTTCGGTTGAAGAGTATGTTGTGAAGCAAACTAGAGAGCAGGTTATTTTGGATTTGGTGTTGTGTGGTCAGAATGACGAATTAATAACCTTGTCCTGAAGCAGCTTTTAAGGAATAGTGACGTTAATAAGGTGGATTTTACACGGTGTCTGCATACAATATAGAATTCTTGATCATTCTGACTAAACACCATGGCTGCCTGGAGGCTAGAGGGTCACGTTTGCTCCAGTGAATTGGGAAAGTACAATATAACATGCAGTGGGAGGCAAGCAATGCTTGCTCGAGTCACAGAGTCAGACAGCACAGAGACAGATTCTTTGGTCCAAAATAGTCCATTCCAACAAAATGTCCATCCATGCGAAGCCCACTTCCCTGCCATTGCCCTGTATCCTTCTAATACTCTCCTATCCGTGTATTTGGCCAAATGAGTTTTAAAGGTTGTGAAAGTAGCCGACTCAACATCTCCCACTGGCAGCTCATTCCATCTGCGCAATAAGTTCCCTGTGTAAAACTTTCTTCCTCAGGTTCCCTTTTATTCTTTTCCCTCTGGCCTTAAACTGATTCCCTCTAGTCTGTGATTGCCCTACCCTGGGAAAAAAAGACTGAGTTTATTATTCTGACCATGCCTGTCATGATTTTACACACTTATATCAGATCCCGCTAAGTCTCATACACGCTAAAGTAATAAGTCCTGGCTTGTCCAACCTCTCCCTATAACTCAGATCATTGTGACGGCAACATCGTTGTAAATTTGTCCTGCATTCTTTCCAACTTAATAGCATCTATGACTCGAACAAACATTACTTGCCACCCAGTGAACAAAACTGAACAATACCTTACCAGTATGGCCTCACCAGCATCCTGTATAGCTGCAACGCAATTCCCTAATTTCGATACTCAGTGATATACACTGATGAAGGCCAGTGTGCCAAAATTCTTTCTTCACTGCCCTGTCTACCTCTGAATCATCTTTCAGAGACCCATGCACCTGAATTCCAAGGTCCCTCTGTGCCACTACACACCTTAGGACCTAATCTTTCACCATGAAACTCCAAACTTGATTTGATTTGTCAAAATGCATGAACTTTCACTGATCTGTATTAACATCCATTTGCCACTTCTCAGTCCACTTCCCCAGCTGGTCAAGGTATTGCTGTAATTTCTAACTTCTGATAACCTTGCTCACTCTGCATGATGCTGCCTATTTTAGTGTCACCTTCATACTTAAAAATCAGGCCTGTACATTCTCATCTAAATCATAGAAATATGTAACATGTAGTGGTCCCAGCACTAGCCCCTGAGCCATTCCAATAGTCACAAATCTCCAGTCTGACCAGCATTCTTCCAGTAGTACCCTCTGCGTCCTACCATCAGGCCAGTTTTGCATCGGATTTTCCAGTTCCCCCTCAATTCCATATGACCTAACCTTCCAGAGCAGCATACCATGTGGAAGCTTACTGAAGGCCTTATTGGAATCCATCTAGGCTATGTATACTACCCTGTCCTCCTCAACGTTGCTGGTCACTTCATCAAAGAACTCCGACAAATTTGTGAGTCATGATCTCTCATGCACAAAGCCGTGCTGAATTTGATGAAGGGCTTTTGCCCGAAACATTGATTTTCCTGTTCCTCGGATGCTGCCTGACCTGCTCTGCTTTTCCAGCGCCTTTTTAATCTTACTCCGAACCATACCTTGTCGTTCAAAATGCATGTATATCCAATCTCTCTGAACCTTCTCAAGTAACTTACCTACTCGATTTTAAGTTTACTGGCCTTTACTTCCCTTTGTAGCCTTTCTTGAATAATGGTTTATCTTTGTAGCCTTTCTTGAATAAGCGTTCAGCATTTGCTACCCTCCAGTCATCCAGGACCTCAGTTGTTGGCCAGCGATGATGGAAAAAAAACAACCAGGGCACCCGCAATTTCTTCTCTATCCTTCTGCAGTGGTTCTGAATATATCTGGTCAGGACCAGGAGTTTTTAGAAATACTGCAAAGTCTGAAAAGTATGTCTATGTATTTCAGGTACAAACACCAAAGAAAGGGAATGTGACTCAATGATGGTTAACATAATAAATTAGAAAACATTAATCATAGGAAGTGACTTCAGAAGAATTCCAGATATTGTGGAAACCTGAGAATTCTCAGAAATTAACGATCCAGACAAGGAAGGCCATGAAACTGATTAGGAAATCAAAAAGAGAACATGCATGCTAACAAACAAGAACACAAAGAGTGCATCAAATTGCGATCTATATTTCAAAGGAAACAAAATAAAAGCAAGGTCAATTGTGGAAATTTGTAATCGGGAGAGGATTGCTTATTGTGGGGGACAGGGAAATGGCCAAGAAAATAACCAGTTACTTAGCATCAGTCTTCATGCAGGAAGACCCAGAAATACCAAGTGATCATATCGGCCTACTGCAGCTAAAGACATAAGGTCAATTCATATCAGTAACAAGGTAGTACTTGAACATGGAGCTGGATTGGGCATTACTAAGTCTGACGAAACAGATGTACTTCCTATCAAAATGTCAGAAATGAATCACCAATAGAAGTATTAATTGCACTGTTGATGACTGTGTTTTATTTTCCTGTACATTCTGCAGAAACCGAAAGTTATTGTAGATAAATGGAAGTTAGTAAACGTGAGACAAACATTGTAGATTGATGGAAGGGATCCAAGCAGCTACAAAGGGAAAAAGACATAGTTTGGAGAACTGCAGACCAACTAACTTGACATCTCTAGGGAAACTGTTGGAATCTATTACAAAGGATGAGATTTTTGAAATGTAGAAATTAACAGCAACAGTGGAGAAAATCAACATGCATTTCGGTTAGAAAAACTTAATAAACTTTGGAATCATTTGAAGTCGTTTCTTGCAGCATAGATAATGGGGAAGCAGTAGAAGTGGCATATATTGAATTTTCAGAAAGGTTTCTATAAGAACTCAAACAGTGAGTTCGTAAATGCAATGAATGTGAAGGGTATTTGGAGGAATATATGTCAGTAGAAAGTTAAAGTTTGGTCCGCCTTCATTTAAGGGAGTCAGAACATTGATGTAAAGATATGTTGAAGCAGTTTCACAGCATTTTGGTGGGACTGTACCTGGAGCATTGTGTACAGTTTTGGTGACTGAATCTCAGAAAGAATATGCTGACCACCTAGGATGTGCAATGGACATTCTCCAGATTAATCCCTCAGATGGTGAGATTGCCTGATGAGGAAACTCGGCCTGTGTTCGCTAGAGTGTCAAAGAATGAGAGGTGGGTCACAGTGAAATTTAGAAAATTCATAAAACATATGACAAGTTGGAAATTAGCAGAATGCTTCCCTGGCTGTCTAATCCGCATTCAAGGCAAATAATGCAAGGATCTGGGACAGGAGAAAGTGAGGTCTGCAGATGCTGGAGATTAGAGCTGAAAATGTGTTGCTGGAAAAGCGCAACAGGTCAGACAGCATCCAAGGAACAGGAAATTCGACGTTTCGGGCATAAGCCCTTCATTGCTGAAGAAGGGCTCATGCGGTTCACGAATTTCATTGCAGTCAAATCATATTGAATAAACACGTGTTATTGGAGAACGGCCTGTATATTGAATGGAGGAGCAAAATTGATGGGAGGAAGGCACTACAGCAGTTCTCACTTTATATATCACAATGTTAATTATGATATGAACATTGTATGGGGAAAACTCCATTCAGGAAATGTTTGGCCATGAAAGAGCATGGGAAAATCTCGATGTGTTCAATAGCCTATTCATTTCACAATGCTTCTGTGAAATCACTGCAGGGTCAACAGGACAATGTTTCCCATTCCCTTTTCAAATACTGAGGCTGGTGCCGGGAGTCCTGTCCAGTTTTATACTTTAAGGTCTCGGAGCAGTTTGATACAATTGAGTATCTTGCTTGGCCGATTCAGAGACTCATGAAAAAGTTTATCACATGTCTGTGTGTCTGGAGTCACTTTTAGGCCAGACCAGGGAAGCACAGGAGATTCACTTCCTGAAAATATATTGGGGAAGGAGATTGATGTGTACAATCAACATTGGAAACAAGATCACTATTACTGACACCAGATCTTAAGTCTCAATATTTTATTAATTATTTCTAACTTCCACCAGCTGCCAAGGAATTAACCTAGTCTGGATTAGTAATCCAGTGACATTTCCACAGCAGCACCATCTCCACATCGGGATCTAAGGCAAACCACACTGAGCAGATTATTTCTGTGCAGCTTGACAGCTCTGTCAAAAAGAGCTACCACCAATTTGATTATGAGATGGTACTGAGGGGGTGGTAATTGGTCAGATTATAATTATTCTCATTTTAGGGAATGGGGCATCGTTGAGTAATCTTCCACATTGCCAGAGAGATGTCAGAGTTGGAGCTGGAATGAAACACCTTCCCCAGGGACACGGCTTGTTGTGCAGCACAAGTCTTCAGTCCTATTGCAGGAATGGGGTCAGGGCCCATTGCCTTTGTCGTATCTACTGTGTTCAGCTGTTTCTTCATGTCACGTGCAGCAAATCGAATTGGTTGAAGACTGGCATCTGTGATTCTGTGGGAATCATGAGGAGGGTGAGGTGGATCATCCACTCAACGTGTCTGGTTGAGGATAATGCAGACACCACATACTTGACTCTTTGACTGATGTACAGAACTGTTCCAATATTTAGGATGAGGATATTTGTGGAGTCCTTTCCTCCAGTAAATTGTTTAGTAGTCATCGGCATTTATGCTTGGATTTAGCAGGACAACAGAGCTTAGATCTGATCTGTTAGTCTTGGGATCATTTCCCCCTCTCCATCAGACGTTAGTGCTGCTGTTTAGAATGCAACCAGTCAAGTGTGGTATCTTTAATTGGTTGTCATCAGGTTTAGGTGCACGTGATTCCGACCCTGACATGTTCACCCACACTCATCACTGTTCCATGGATCGGCTTGATAGTGATGGTAGACTGATGAGTTATCCTTGGGAAGAAGTCACAGATTGCTATTCAATACAATTCTGTTTCTGCTGCTGTTGTGGTCTACAGTATCAAATGATAACCCAGTTTGAGTTATAATATCTACAATTCAATTCTACTGACTGCCCCCCAGTTCACACCGAGACCCATTCGCCCATCAGCCCTGTATTCTATACCTAACCTGGTTTCTGATGTGGTAACGCTTGCACTTTCATATTCTCATTTTGCTGAGGACCTCTCCCTGGTGTCACTCCTCTAATTTGTTACTTTAACTCAATCCATTTAAAGTAATGATCTAAATTCTTTCTCTTCCACAATGTCAACTTCTGTATTTGAAGTGAATGTGTTCCCCTCTGTTTTTCTCCCTGACCATGATTAAGAGCTCTGTAGTGTCAGTGATGCCAGACGTATGTACTTTCAGAGTCAAGGAACTTGTGCACCATGCATTATTGTCCAGTTCCCAGTGTACGGCTCTCCATGTTGGACAGGATGGTTGAGCATCTTTGACGTACTTCTTTGGAAATTGTACAAAAGCAGAAATTGCTGAAGATGTTGCAACATCTTCTGGAATGAATGCAGAGTTAAAATTTCAGATCCAGGGGACCCTCTACAAAGCTCCCAGTGTCTCCAGAAATTTTTGTATTTTTATTTCCAGTATCCATAGTTATTTGTTTAGGGAAGATTTGTTCTGTGCTTATTTATTCCTGGAGAAACTCAGTAGGTCTGTCAGCATCTGCAGAGACAGAGAAACAGCGTTAGCATTTCAAGCCCAGTGTGATACTTCTTCTGAACTGAAAAGGATTGGAAACTGGGCTTTTTAATCCCTTGGCAGAGATGGGGGATGGGTGACAGGGGAAAGAGGGCGTGGCAAAGACAAGCAGGCTTTTAGCAGTGGTGAACGAGTAGATTACATAAAATGTGATTAACTTAAGGTGTGAATGGGGTTCTATCTACTGAGTGCAAGATAAAGAAGGCACTGCCACACAATGTCATAAGGAGGCCAGGAGGGAGAATGTTGGCTATATGGCATTATATAGATCTGTCCATAAATACGTTTTCATTGTCGAGATCATCACCCCCTTTCGACAAAGGATTTCAGGTGCTTGACTTCTTATTGGCACTAGTAAGCATCTCATGCTGCCTTAGTATTGTAATAGGGAGAAAAAACAAATCACAGTATGAAGTTTGAGCTGAGTATTGTTTACCTGTCATGTTTAATATAGTTTCAAATTTGCAGTATTTATCTTTAAATGCTTGTTCTGTATCAGGTGGAGTGTAGAATGTTGCGGGCTGACATTATAGAAGTTTCTAAAATCATGAGAGGTATGGATAGGCTGAATAGCCAACATATTTTTCATGGGGTGGGTGAGTTCAGCCATAGTAGGCAGAAGTTGAAGGTGAAAGGGGAAGATTTAAAATGGACAAAGGGGCAACATTTTTACACGGTGGGTGGTGTGGGTATGTGATGAGCTGCCAGAGGAAGAGTAGTAGATGCCAGTACAGCTTCAACATTTAAAATTCATTTGGACAAACATATGAATGGGAAATATTTTGAGGCATGTGGGTCAAATGAAATCAGATAGGACTAGCTTAATTTGGAAAACCTGGCTATCATGGACATTTAGAAAATCTTCACGCAGAGTCATTTTGGGTTTGTGAAAGGGAAATTATACTTTACCCCTAAAATCATGCCAAGTATTTCTGGAGATGCCTGAGAATGTAACAAGAGGACTTGATCAAGGGGATCTGGAAGACACCAGACTTTCCAGGGATTTTCCACAAGGTATTACAAAACAAAAGTTCTTACACAAGACTGACGCTCGTAGGATGATGGATAATGTATTAACATGGGATGATGATTGGTTAACACACAGCAATCGGAGAGTCAGGATTAATGGATCTTCATGATAAAGGTCGATCTACTGGAGTACCACAGCTATCAGTCCGATAGCATCAGTTATTTATACTCTATACTGATAGTCTGAAGGATGGAGCTGAGTGCAATATACATCCGGGTTTTGGATGACACTGAGAACCAAAAGGCGGGCTGTTATTTAATGGAGAGGACTTCCAGAAAGGGACCATGGAAAGAGATTGGACTGTGTATGAAGCATAAGGTCAGCATGCTGATGCAGCAAGTAACTAGGTTGGTTCATTAGACGTGTTCCTGGGATGAAAGGGTTGTGTTACTGAGAATCTCAAAACTGATTCATTGAGGTTTAAATGAATGAGGAGTGATACTGCCGAAAAATACAAGGCACAGAGAGGGCTAGATAAGCTACAAATTGAAAAGTTGTTACCATTCCTGGGTGGAGTCTCGAACGCAAAGACATAGATACCGAATATGGAACATCGATTTCTATCTGAGATGCAAAGTGATGTCTTCTCTCAGAAGGTAGTGGATGTCTGGAATTCCCAAACCCAGAGAGGTGTGGAGGGATACAAGGCGTCGGCAAGAAAGTGGAGTTAGACCTGGAGTAGATCAGTCATGTACATATTAAATGACAGTGCAAGCTTAATTTCACATGTTATGCTTTTGGAAAGTAACTGGTTATTTTCCTGGAAGTTGTGTTATGTAATGCTACATGCGGATGAGCAGAGGAATTGTTTGAGTTAACCCTGGGTCGGTTATGGGGGCTGTACTCATATCGAATCTGGGACATGACTTACATCTCGAGCAGGAATTGTGGAGGGGAAGCTTGGAAACAGGGATTGGGGGTGAGTGTCACTTCCTGACCCAGCCTTGAATTTCCAAGTACATTTCCAAAACTTACCTAACCATCGGAGTGGCCTCGATCTGCCCCTGTGTAGCAGGTCTGAAGGGCTGAATGGAACATCAGAATGTAGGGCTGCAGGACACGAGGGGGGCATTCGGCCCTTTGACACTACTCCACCAGTAAATCAGGTTGTGGCTCATCTCATGGCGTTCCCAGCTGCACTTTGCTCTCCATGCACCATTATCCCTGATTCACCTGTCTATGGAAAATCAGATGAAGCCAAACTCGATATAATATAAAGATTCAACCCTCCCAAACTTCTGGGAAGGAGAATTCCCACATGAATGAATTCCCACTTTGTGATTTTTTTTCACTCCAGTTGTGACTGAGAATGGAGGGTGTCACTGTTTCCTTTTCTCGTCCCACTCCTCCACTGCTCACAACAAACTTTAAATGTAACGAGGTTGGTGAAATGGCTGATGATAAAAATCTTAGATTGCGTCAGATTCAGTGATAAGAACAAGTCAGGCAGATTTCTTTAGCCAGCCACAAGTTACGAACAGCACTAGCGGAGGAGTATGGTGGATTTGTGGATAGCACTGCTGCCTCACATCACCAAGGAGCGGGGTTCAATTCCAACCTCGGCGACCCTCTTTGTGGAGTTTGAACATTCTCCCCACGCCTCTGTGGGTTTCCACCCAGTGATCCAGTTTCCTGCCACAGTCCAAATATGTACAGTTTACAGTGGATTGCCCATAGTGCCCAGGGATGTGTGGGTTAGTTATGGGAAATGCAGGGTTACATGGATAAGATTGGGGACATGTCCAGGTGGGGATGCTGTTGGGTGGGTAAGTGTGGATTTACACTGTAGAGCTTCTATGACAATGACAACAAGTTTGGGCTATACAAACACCCAGTGGGTATATATCTAATCCTCTCTCCTCAAGGTTTCGTATGTTTTATTTCCCTCTCTCATTCTAAGAGTAACCCTTTAAAAGCCTTCCTAATATAAGCCCTTCATCCCAGGAATAAGTGCGATGAAATATCTTTGAATTGCTTTCAATGTAACAATATCCTTTCTCAAATAAGGAGACACAAAAAACTAATCTCACACTCAGATCATATAGTTTATAATTGTTTTCTCAAAGTGCTGTGAGTCTTTGGAACACTCTTCCCCACAGACCATTGGCGGCAGAGATACTGATTTTTTTGAGTCACAGATGGAAGGTTCAAAATTAACAACAGCGTCAAGGATTATCGAGGAATGGGCAGCAATGTGCATTGTGCGGGGAAAATGTAGACAGTGGTATCAAATAACACGGCTTCAGAACCTCCAGGAATATAATGCAAAATGAAATGATAATATCGATAAAATGTTAAGGGGGAATACAAGATGGCGGGGATCCAGAAGGTCTGCTTTGCTGGGCTCTGCATCAACACACGGGCAAAGTGTTTCTCTAACCTACCCCGTCCCAGCCATTTACTTAAAATTCAACACTAAAAGAGTGATTGAATCTTTACTGATCCCGGTTTGTCAAAGGGAAATGACAAAACATGGGGAAAGGATCAAGTAAGTCCCAACTAGCGGTGCACCCGTCAGCATCGAGCATGCCTGAGACCGCCGCTGCAATCCACTCTGCACGTTCCATGGACCCAGTTACTCACCAGGCCTTGGTCACTGAGTTCACCAAGTTACCTGAAATGATTGAAGCCATGATTGAAGAACCGTTCAGCCGTGGCTAGAGCCGCTTTCAGCCGTGCTCCAGAAACATGAGCAGCAACTTGACAGCCTTGGAAACAGAACAGACGATGCCCAGGGCCGAACTGCAGCGACAGAGTCCGTGATCGATTTCTCTCAAGAAAGGATCCTTGTCCTTGAAAAACAGGTCTGCACCTTAACTGAACAAGATGACGAGCTCGAGAACAGGGGTAAGATGAAGAATATTCACCTTGTCGGTTTGCTGGAGCGGACAGAAGGTGGTGAGCCGGTGAGTATTTTCAAGAACTGGCTGCAGCGATCCCTTCACTTCGAAACTGAGCAGGGACGGGTGAAGACTGAGACAGTTCATCGGGTTACGGCGTGGAAGTCAGACTCAGACCAACATCTTCATCCTGTCCTTGCGCGATAACATAGTTATGGGGACAAACAAAGACTGGTGGAAGCTTTAGAATCCTGGGGAAAGATCCGATGGGTTTAATTCACGAGGGCTCCAGGATTATGTTCTGTTAGGACTTTTCAGCGGTGGTGACTAGGAAAGAAAATCTTTTGATGATATCAAGAGAAGAGTAAGGGAACACGGGATTCAGTATTCGCAACGCTTCCCAGCGGTGCCCGTATTGCTTTGAATGGATCCATGAACCCGTCTGACTCTCCAGAGAAAGCGAAAACTTTGTGGACATTTTAAAATAAGTTGGATATTTAGATTATCATGTTTCTTTCTTAAAGAAGTTTTGTTGGATTTTTCTGCTATTAACCAGTGTTAAATTATAGCCAGGAATGGGTAGAGTACTCAGTTTTAACTTCTTCATTAGTATTACTACTTTTTTTTTCTTTCTTTCTTTGTGTCTGGGGTGCAGCTCAAGCTGGAGGGAGTTACAAAGCTAGTTGTGATGACTAAGTGCCGAGCAAAGGGCAGTTCAAGCCCGATTTTTGGTGTTAATTGCCCTGGATTCCATATTGGTAGAGGGCACAAGATAAAGTTTTGAGATATGTAAGCGTCCCCAGTGGGCGGTGGGGGGGTAAATTCCCCAATCGAGTGTCATTGGCATTTTGGATTTTATTTTGTTCTTTGGTTTTTTTATGTGTTTAGCTTTGGAACGTTTTGAGAGCTTGTTAATTGTATTAGTTTAGTTTGTACAGTTTTTAGGCTCTATGAGTCTTTTTTCCATTAATGATCAGCGATGTGTAATTTGATGTGAAACTCTAGAGTTGAAATGTTGCTACAGTGTGTTATGGAAAATGATGTGCTTAAATGTTGTACCTGGAACATTAAGGGGAGCCATCTGCCAGTCAAGAGGAAAAATGTACTTTGCAATCTTCAAAAAGAGAGGGTGGATGTTGTCCTATTGCAGGAGATGCACCTTGATAGCAAGGAACATTTGGCGTTACAGCAGGGTGGGTTTGATCAGATTTATTTCTCATCTTTGAATACTAGGAGTAGGGGAGAATCCATACTAGTGAAGAAGAATCTTCCATTTAAACTATTGGATTGTATTAGACATTCACGGAAGGATCCTCATCTCCAGAATCTTGAACTATGGGAAATAATACAGTATTTTGAATGTTTATTGCCCCCCGGTGCACGCTCTTAAAATCCTGGTAGATGCATTTTCCAAATTCAGTTATCTTGCATCGTTGCAGATTACTATAAAAGGAGACTTCAACTCTCTTATGGCCCCACGGTGGACAGAATGTCCAAAGGTCCCCAATACCCTCATTATAATGCAAGCAATTAGTTCTCTGGAAGAACTAGAGCTGGTGGATGTCTAGAGGCAGATCTACTTCACAAGTGGGGATTTTATTTTTTCCTTTAACCCACAGAAATGGCACACGACGGTTGATCTCTTCCCCATCCCTGCAACAATCTTAGATACGGTGGCATCCTCCACAATTGGAAATCTTACCCCAACATACCTGCCCCAGAAGTAAGATTAAGAAGTAACAAAAGATTATGTTGTATGCAGTTGAGGGTCTTGTGTTTTTGTCAAATCCCACAGTTTTGGCAGCTGACGTGATGCAATGCCTTCATTCGCTTATCACCTTTTCAGGCTATAAGATTAATTTTATAAAGTTTGTGGCCATGCCTATGGGAGGTCTCAGGGAAATAACTGATACTGAGGGCAAATCCTGGTTTCCTTTTAAATGGTTACGGGGGTGGTTTCCCTATTTCAGTATATCCATTACATCCTTCTTTGATCATTTATTTAACATAAATTATGTCCATTTGTTTGACAAAATTAAGTACGACCTTCAAAGATGGGAGGCACTTCCAATAACCTGGCTAGGTCGGATGGTTGTTCTTAAAATGAATGTCCTTCCTTATTTGCGATACCCCGGGTGAATTATCCTTTTGATGTTTCCCAGACAGATATTTAGGAGACTTAATGGCTGGTTTAGCTCTTTTATTTGGCACCATAAGCGACTCTTTATCCAGCTAACCAAATTGCAACAACCCCACAGAGTGTGGGGAGTAGATTCCCAGATTAAAATCTATCAATTAAGCTCTTTATTATCCCATGTTAGTGTCTGAGCCACTGAGGACTCAGCGTCACTGCGGTTAGATATTGAACCCTCTCAGAGAAAGTGAACCCTTATTAGTCTGTTTTTCTGAGAAAAAATGAATTGTGGAGTATTCTCATAACCCAATAATTATCAATACTGTTAAAACATGAATGACAATGCGTCAGATCGAGGGCAATACAGCCAAAACCATGATTCTTACCCCTACAATTGGGATAACGAGTTGTCAACCGGGGATAATGGATTCCATGTTTAAACTGTGGGGAGCCAGGGGTGTAACTTGCTTGAGTGATTTAGAATTAATAGAACCCCTACAGTGTGGAAAGAAGCCCTTGGCCCAACAAGTCGACTTCGACCCACACAGACCCATTCCCCTACCATCCTTTATTTACCCTGACTAATGCTCCAACCTACATATCCCTGAACACTATGGGTGATTTATCAATAGCCAAGTCATCTAAGCTGCACATCTGTGGATGCTGGTGCTGTGAGGCCGCAGTGCTAACTACTGAGCCACCACGTGTTATTTGAGGGAGAAAGAATGACATCATTTGATCAAATAACTCGTAACTGTTTTTTTTCCAGATCAGAGATTTGATTTTTTAAAAAAATACAGCTTTAACAGACTCTTACAGATGGGATAGAGAGAAGTGGGTGATTATTGCTTAGAATGCACTCTCTGTCGGTACCCTTTATCACTAGTTGGAGTGTGCCCCCTCAAACGAGACTGTGCAGCTTTGTGATGCCTGCGAGAGAGAGAGTTGTGGGTTCAGAATACCTCGGAGAGATGGGAGGATATTTGTGAAAATGCTCGAAGGATTTTGATCTGTAATAGGACCCATTCCATGCAGTTGAAAATTCTTCATAGTGTCTATCTGACCCCAGATTGACTCTCAAAATGCAAAATGGGATTATCTTCAGCATATCATAAATGCAGAATGACTACAGGCACTCTTACTATTGTTTGTTGTCCTGCTGCAGGCTTCATATATATTGGAGCATTGTGGTAGCCCTGATAAAATAGGTATTGGGGACTGAATTGGAGATGGATCCGTTTTTTTTCTTTTCCTGGGCCTTCTCAGGGTTCCTTCCGCAGATGCACATAAGGTAAAAAAAAAATCCTTACTTTCTGTGCTAGGAAACATGTTCTGTTGTGTTGGGTGTCTGAAAACCCCGGGTCTGTTGGGTCATCGTAAGTATCTTCATGGAGAATATCCTTTTGGACTTTCTCACCAGTATGGTGCATCAAAAACACAGAGATTTATAGAAGATATGGCAGAACTTTTTGGATTACCACGATGCAGGTTTATCTGTCACATTAAGAAGGGCTTTTATATAGCCATGACGATATTGTCTAATGGATCTAATATCAAGTGAGGAACAATTATGAACATAAAAATGCGTATCAGTTAATGCTCTTGAAGAACGAGAGTTATCGTTTTGTTATGCTGAGCTGTACTATTTATTCATTATTTAGAATTAATAGAATCCTTACAGTGTGGAAACAAGCCCTTGGGCCCAACAAGTCGACTTCGACCCACCCAGACCCATTCCCCTACCATCCTATATTTACCCAGTCTATTGTTTATTTTTGTTTTTCTTCTGTCCATTTAGTGTTTTTAACTTGTTTTGTATGTACATGTACATGCGTGTAATTTTGTTCAGTTATTTGAGTTGTGTTGTTAATGGGTTATTATAATATTAAAAATCTATTTTCAATAAAATTACTTTTAAAAAAAATAAAATGGTAACATTGATAGAATAGATTCCTAAAGAACTCTCATGAGAGAGACCATGTGTAGGTGACATCCTCAGTGCTTGGGAGCCTCTGGTGAAGCACTTCTGTGATGTTTCCTCCGGCATTTACAGTAGTTTGTATCTGCCACTCCCGGCTGTCAGTTCCAGCTGTCCGCTGAAATGTCTGCAACACAAATTCTCAGCTCGGTGAACAGAACCACAACAATGAACACCCGAGCTACAAAACTTCTCGCAAACTATATACACTTCGATAAGAACCCCCTTCAGTTTCCTAGGCTGTAAAGAAATAAGTTCTAACCTGTCCAATTTCTCCCCATAACTTAAACCCTTTACCCCAGGAAACATCTCTGAAATTTCTTCTACACTCTTCCTTGTTCAATAATATCCTTTCTAGAGCAAGGTGAACAAAACTGAACACCATACTTCAATTGCAGCCTTACCAATATCCTGTAGAATTGCATCATAACGCCCCAACTTCTATACTCAATGCCCCGATGTAGGCCAGTGTGCCAACAGCTTCTTCACTGACCTGTGTATCTGTGACTAAAATTTCAGACAACCGTGCACCTGATCTCTAATGCCCTTTATTCCACTACACTCCTTAAGGCCCTCTCATTCATCATTAAACTCCTACCTGGATTTGACTTTCCAAAATGCAAGATGTCACCCTTATCAATGTTACACTCCATATGCTATTTCTCAGCCCACTCCTGCTTCCGATCAAGGTATTGCTGCAATTTCTGGTAATGTTCCTTATTGGATCCCTCCTATTTTAGTGTCATCTGCAAACTTACTAACCTTACGTTGTGCACCATCGTCCAGATCATTGATATAGATAACAAATAGCACTCCAGTTGTCACAGGACTCCAGTCCGACAAGCATACCTCCACCATAGCCATTTGCTTCCTAACGCCAAGCCAACTGTGTCGCCAATTTGCCAGTTCACCTTGGAGTCCATGCAATCTAACCTTCTCGAGCGGCCTACCATGTGGAACCTTATCAAAGGCCATACTGAAATCCATATAGACTATGTCCACCACCCTGCCCTCGTCAACCTTCCTGGTCACTTCCTCAAAAAACGCGAACAAAATTTGTAAGGCATGATCTGCCACGCACAAAGCAATGCTGACTGCTCCAAGTCAAACTCTGCCTTTCCAAATGCATGCACATCTTATCACTCAGAACCTTCTCAAGTGGTTTACTGAAAACAGATGTGAAGCTCACTGGTGCATACTTTCCAGGTTTTTCTTTGTAGCCCTTCTTGAATAAGGGCACAACATTTACTACTGCCCACTCTTCTGGGACCTTGCCCCTGAATTGTCTTCTCTCACCTCTTGCAGTGCTCTTGGATATATCTGGTCAGGACCAAGAGATTTATCTGACTTTATGCATTCTAATATGCCCAACAGCAACTCTACTGTGATATTAACGGTACCAAGATATGACAACTAACCCACCCAAAGGTCACAGACCTTCATGTCTTTCTTCGTGGTAAACACAGAGGGGAAATTGAGGACCTCGCCCATCTGTTGTGGTTTTACACATGAATGCCCACTTTGGATTTTAAGGCGTCCTATTTTCTCTCTAGTCGTTCTTTTTCTTTACTATACTGAAAGCACATCTTTGGAATCACCCTAATTTTCTCACTCACGGCTATTTGTTCGCCCTTTTTGCCCTCCTGATTTCCTTCTTCAGTAAACTCCTGCATGCCCGTGCATCTCCAGAGATACCATTGATTTGCTACCTGAAGCTGAGCCGTCCTTTTTGCTGTTTAGAGCCTGATTATCTCTTGTCATCCAGGGTTCTCTCTTCCCGCCTCACTTTCCCTTCATACTCACAGGAATATATAGACTTTGAACTCGAGCCATCTCACTTTTAAAGCCGCCCGCCCAACTTACCAGAGATCCTTTTGCCTGGAAACAAGCTACTCCAATCAACGTTTGCAAGTCCCTGTGTACTTCCAGCAAAATTCGCCTCGCCCCAATTTAGAACTTGAATCTGTGGACCAATTCTGTCCCTCCCATAACTATTTTAAAATTAATACAATTCTAGTCACCGGTCCCAAAATACTCCACCACTTTACCTCCGTCACCTATCCTGCCCTATGTCCCAACAGTAGGTCAAGTTTGTCCCTTCCCGAGTAAGACCCTCTATATGCTGCTTGTGGAAACTTTCCTGAACATACTTAACTAATTTCTTGCCATCTTAGTCCTTAAACCCCTGGAAGTCCCAGTCTATGTTAGTATAATTAAAACACCTATTATGACAAACCTATTGCTCCTGCAAGCCTCCCCAGCCTCCCTGCATACTTGATTCTTTAATTCCCATTGATTATTTGGAGGCTTATGGTGCAAGCACAATAACATCACCAGCCCCCTCTTACTTCTTCGCACCATCCACAAAACCACACTCAACATTATCTCAGTTATTTCATCTTTAAATACTGGAGTGGTATGCGCCTGAATCGGAACTATTGGTATTGAAACTGTTCCAATTTACATCTCTACCTTCCAGTGATTTTCACACCCACAACACCCCTTGTCAAGGTGCAATGGAGATATAAAGCTGTAAATGGATGGGAGCTGCACATCCTGTCACTGCCAGCATTGGCTGCAAGTTTCCCTACACTGGGCAGTGATCGAACACAGTGTTACCGAACAATGCAACAGTCTGGGGTTATATACGAATGAACCAGTGCAGTCTGCACAGCTCCCAACTCTGGACATTTAGCCCAGGATTATAGATCAAGCATTGTTGTGGGCTGCACAGAGTTCCACTCTGGACATTGCTGGGTTCATTCAGCAGTTCGCTAGCTGGATCTACACAGTGGTCCATACTGAACGTACAATGGATGGGCTGGTTATGTGAGTTGGATTGCGAATGTTAGAGAATTAAACATCTGGCAATGCCTTTATTTTGTGCTTTCATCCTTGTGATTGGACCCTTCAAACCCTGACTCATCTGATTAGACCCGACCCTCTGGATGAGTCATGGTGATTGTTGTTACAGCATTTGGGTCTGCAACATGACCAACAAATGGAGCAGAGGCTGCAGAGAGGGGAGTCTCCATAAAATGAAATGAGGGAATCACTATCAGATCAGCCGTGCTCTAAGTGAATGATGGGACAGCATTGCGTGAACCACGAATGCAACTTATTCATCTATTTCTGTTTGTAACAGGCAAACTCCCCTTCTCTCCCAGTGGCCAAAGCTGGTGGGAAGTGAGTCACCTCCTGCTGTCCATGTGTAACAGGTTCCTGGGGTCTCACAAGCCTCCAGATTTCCAAGTGTCAGTCTCGAGCAGTTGTGTGACAGCCTCCTGTTTCTGTGTGCCAGCCTCGAGCAGTTGAGTGACAGCCTCCTGTCCCTGAATCCCAGTCTTGAGCAGTTGAATGACACCCTCCTGTCCCTGAATCCCAGTCTCGAGCAGTTGAGTGACTGCCTCCTGTTCCTGTGTCCCAGTTTCGAGCAGTTGAGTGATGGCCTCCTGTCCTGTGTCCAAGTCTCGAGCAGTTGAGTGACTCCCTCCTGTTCCTGTGTCCCAGGCTTGAGCAGTTGAATGACACCCTCCTGTCCCTGAATCCAAGTCTTGAGCAACTGAGTGATGCCTCCTGATCCCAAGTTTGTGAAAATAGACGTCCTCCTCTTGCTACTGACTAAAAGGCTCCAATAGCTCTCTGCTCACCTGCTGCTCCTGTGGAATGGAGTTGAGGGACTGAATGGCCTCTTCAAATTCCTTCCAGCTTCTCTTGACTAAAAGCCTTTCTCCTGTTTCTGTAAAACACCATCAAAATCTGAATGATGTATTTTTGTATTTGACTCTCAGTAATTAAGCAAACAAGCTGACTGACAGAATTCAGAACCTGAACAGCCTCTTCCTGTTCCTGTGTTATACACTCAAGAGGCAACAGAGTCTCAGTGATGTACAGCACGGAAAAAGACCCTTCGATCTAGTCGTCCATTCTGACCAAATATCCTTAATTAATCTCGTTCCCCCTTGCCAGCACTTGGCCCATATCCCTCTAAACCCTTCCCATGCACGTACCCATTCAAATGCCTTTTAAATGGTGTAACTGTGCCTGCCTCCACCACCTCCTCTGGGTGCTCAATCCATAAACACAAGTCTCTCTTTGAAAGTGTTGTGCCTCATTTCCCTTTATAACTCTTTCCCCTCTCACCTTAAACCTTTGACTTGTAATTTTGGACTCGCCTATCCTGGGATAAAGACATTGACTATTTACCTTATCTATGCCCCTCATGATTTTCTAAACCTTTTTAAGGTCACCCCTCAACCTTAACACTTGAAAATAGCCCCAGCCTATTCAAACTCTCCCTGTAGCTCAAACCCCCCAACACCTGCAACATTCTTTTAAATCTCTTCTGCACCCTTTCAAGTTTGACGTCTTTCCGATATCAGGGTGACCAGAATTAAAGGCAGTATTACAAAAGTGGCCAAACCCATGTCCTGGACAGGGGCAACATGTCTTGCAAACACATAGACTCAAAGCACGCACCAATAAAGGGAAGATCGCCAAGTGCCTTCTTCATTACGCTGTCTACCTGTGACAGCAGTTCCAAGGAACGGAGAACCTGCACCACAAGGTGACACAGTAGCTCAGTGACTAGCATTGCTACCTCAGAGCACAGCGATCTGGGTTTACCTCCATCCTTGAATGACGGCCTGTATGGAGTTTGCACATTCTCCCCGTGTCTGCGTGCGTTTCTTCTGGGTGCCATGTTTTCCTGCCACAGTACAAAGATATACAGGCAAGTGTAGATTGGCCATGCTAAATTGCCTCAATACCCAGGGATGTGTAGGCGATGTGGATTAGCCATGGGAAATGCAGGCTCAGAGGGACAGGGTAGGGGTTTCTCCAGTAGGATACTGTTTAGAGGGTCGGTGTGGCCTCGATGGGCCGAATAGGCTCTTTCTTCATGTAGGGATTCTATAATTTCAATTGAGTTCTCTTTGAGTGACAACTTTCGACAGAACCCTACCTACATATCTTGCCCTGATTTGTCTTTCAAAATGCAACATCTCATATTTATCTAAATATAACTCCATCCCCATCCCTCAGCTCACCTAATCAACTTTCTCTTTGTTCGGAGATATCATTTTTCACTATCGCCTACACCACCAAATTTGGTATTATCTACAAGCTTACTGACCATACTTCATATACTCAAATGCAAATGATTTGTATAAGTGACAAGATGCAGTGAACTCACTATTGACCTTTGCAGCACGCCACTGGTCACAGGTCTCCAAGTTTAATGAACAGATGTCCACTGTGACGCCCTGTCTCCAATATTCCAGAAAATGTTGGATCTAAATGGCGAGCTCTCCCTGGATCCCAGGCAGTCTGACTTTGCTAACCAGTCTACCATGTAGAATATTTTGTTTTTTTTTTACTGATTTCCATAAAGACAACATCCACTGTCCTGCCTTCATCAATCATCTTCATCACTTCCTCAAAAACTTCCACTGAGTCAGTGAGATGTGATCTCCAATGTACAAAGCCCTCTTCAGTCCTTGTCTTTCCAAATGCATGCATATCCTTTCTCTCAAAATCTTCTTCAACAATTTTTTCACCATTGACGTCAGTCTCACCAGTCTATATTTACCTGATTTTTCCTTCCTTTCTTAAATGATGACACTACATTAGCAGCCCTCCAGTCTTTTGGCACCTCACCTGTGGAAATCAATGATACAAATATATCAGCAAAATGCAGAGACATCTCTTTCCTAGGTTCCCACAAATGTCTAAGATACAACTGATCAGATCCCAAGGATTTGTTCACCTTTATGTGTTTTAAAATGTCCAACACGTCCTTGTAATATAGACACTTTTCAAGATATCACTATACATTTCCTCATTCTCTCGCTCTTGTAACTCCCTCCACATTAAATACTGAGGAGAAATACTCGTTTCATATCCCTCCCATCTCTTGTGGTTCCACATATAGGTAGCCTTACTGGTCTTTTAGGTGCCCTATTCCTCCCTAGTTAATCTTTTGCCATGAAAAGATTTGTAGAATTCCTTCGATACCTCGTTAACCTTATTTCTAAAGCCAACTCGTAGTCACATTTTTCTAGCCCGATTTCCCCGATGACTATACACTTGCTGACCTAATCCTCTGGTGATCCACTTGATTTCAGTTCTATTTACCTGACATATGCCTCCTTTGTTACCTTGATCAGAGCATCAATATGTCTACCCATCCAGCACTCCCTGCACCCACTATCCTTGCCCCTCTCACTAATGGAAACACGTTGGCTCTGGACTCTCTGAAACCAAGTTATGATGACCTTGCATTTACCAACCATCCCTTTACCTGCAAATCGAGTATTCCAATTAGCCTTTCACAGGGCTCAACTAACACTTTCAAAATTAGCCTTGTTCAAAGTTAGAACTTTATTGTTTACATCAGGTCTTCCCTATTCCATAACTAGTTTAAACGTAATAGTTATGCGTAACAGACTTGAAATGTTAAATAAACACTTCCTGCTCCTTTGTAACAGGCTCGAGAGGCTGCATGGGATCCTCCTGTCCGTTTATAACAGCCACGAGACATTAAATGACACAGCAACCACTGGATTACAAGCAGCCAGTAAACTGTATCTGATGGAGGTCCATCCCTTCTCGGTTACAGAAACAATGAACTCCAGGTGCCCTCTCAGTTACACCTCACACAGCTGCAGCGAAATCCTTTTTATTTTGAATGATTTTGTTGGCAAAATGTGCTAATATTCCAGAGGTCCACCTTTTCAAGTAGCAACAGGCTAATATTGGCTGAATGGCCTTCTCTTATCTCTCTGTAAGAGGCCCATAGGGACAGAATTGCTTCGGCCTGTTCCTGAGCAGCAGACTCAGTGCTCTGTCTCAAGGTTATGAAAGGATTTGAAAACAGGGCATTAAAACCCAGCGTAGCCCCACACTGGTCAATAAGTATCATACTGTAGGTTAAGACATCTAGAAACTTGCCCATCCGACTTTTTTTATTTATGTAGCCGATCTGTTATTTTATAACTGCTTTCTTTCATAAACAGAGTGGAACACATATAGACCCATGCAGTGTTCTGTTAATAATCTCGTATGCCAGGAAAAAGAAATAAAAATTGAAAGATTTATGGTCCATCTCTCAGCACCCTCATCCATTCCATTCAAAACCAGTAAATGTTCCCTTTTATAGTGATATGAAAAGTGATGTATGGAACTGGTTAACTGATCCTATTTGTTCAGTGACTGTGATTAATGCCAGTCTCGATGGATACTAATTATCCCAATGGAAGGTTTCCATCTTTTAATGATAATTGGGATCCGTTCAATGTGTTATTCCATAACATGAGCGGGAACCATCACCAACAACACTGACAGGGATCAGCATTTCCAGAGAGAGGTGGAGGAGAGATCAGAATCTGAGAACATTAGATTGGAATGTACCAACAATGGAACAGAATCTGAGAACATTACACCGGACTGTGAGAACCATGGATCAGAATCTGAGAACATTAGACTGGAATAGTTCAACAATAGACAGGAGTTTATCCGATTATGTTTGGCCTCTTTCTGCATTTGATTGGTTGTCATTGTCATGGCGGATCTATTACGCTCTTCGCATTATACAATTTTTTTATTATCCCTTCCTGGCTATCGTTGGTGTTCCTGGTAAGTGTCATTGTCCTTTTTTTATCTATAAATTAGTTATGACTGTATTACTGTTCTTTCATATATTCTACACTTCTATCCGCTATTATTGTTCCTGTTGAAACTCTGAATCCAGATATTTACTCTACAGACCACTACTAACTACATCAATGAAAGTGTTCAATTACTGCATCCCTCTGCTCTGGCAATGTTACTCATGGGTCTCTGTGTTGACCGACTCAGGTTCAGCAGATAACCGCATTATAGAGTATCTTTGCCTTTGTTATTTAAATATTAAGAGCATGGAGGTCACTGCCTACTGTTCTGGTTTCAAACTCCACTTCCTTCCACTGTTTCCATCCCATGCATGGCAAATGCTTGCAGCTGAAGCAGACGATTCATAACTGTGGGAGATCCTTTGACCATGAGCTGATTCCTGACACCATGCCCTGACCACTTCTAATTTGAAATACTCACCACTCCACAATGTATCACATTGGCTTATTCCATCTCCTCTTTGAACTTTGAGTTATAAAATACAGTCTTAATGAAGTTAATAATCTGCTGCTGACGCTTCTGGCTTCAAACCTGTTGAAGCAAATCTGATTCGAACACACACCAACCTCCCATCCATCTGTCATTCATGTGCACGCGGATATATATTGCTATTTTTATGGCAATGCCTTTATTTTAACATTTTCAAACATTTTATCTCATCTGTCCATGAAGATTCTCTCATTCTCTCTCTGTCGATTAAATAAAAGCCTGCCAGTTGTTCGTATTTAAAATAGTTTCCTCCATGTGCGTTCCTTCTCAAACATTGAGTTTCACATTCAACCACGCCAATCGGGCACGCGCACATACTCTCCCTCAGTCTCTGATGAACACACACACACACACACACACGCGCAGATAGAGCAAACCTTCCCATTGTAGGCAGTCATCTGATGCGAGTATAGTTAGCATATGATAGTAAAGTTTGCAATGCTCTCCATACTGGGCAGATACTGCAGTTTACTGAGCAACACACTAGCATGGTATGCACAGCCCTCGATGCTGGACTGTCATCTTGTTCCAGTTTATGTTGTTTGTGGTGTTCTGTCAAGCAGATTCAGAATTTGATTTAACAAACCATTTTAGCTGATCTGACAATGCCTGTAGTCAATGTTCTCGTTCTTGTAATTTTAATCTCGAAGATCTCACTTCTCCAGTTAGTCACACTGCCCTGTCTTTTTTCCCCATATTTCCACAACCTCCTCCAAGTTAATTAACTGCCTGTTTCTGTCTTTAATGTGAATCTCTCAGTCGTTCTGTATCTTTCCCTGGCCTTGGGTTTTGGCTCCCCAGTGTATCGAGTGCTGGCATTGTGAAGCTCAGCAACAGTGAAATGGTATGTGTCAGGCTGTTGTTCACTTCCCGGTATGTCCCATGTGATGGTCCATGGACAGGTGTGTTTCAGAAGTTATGAGACACATCCTTGTAACTTTGTCTGTACCTATATTTGTTCCTCTCAGGTGACCTTGCGATCAGGAACACAATCAGTAACATTGAGTAAAGGACCAGGCATCTAAATTGTGTGACAATGCTGTGACATTTTTTAAAAAAAAGGTTATTTTCTTTTCTTTAACAAGAGATCTTAAAGGCCAACTGCCTACTGAAAATGGCTCAAGTAAATAACTTACGAGACTTTTAGGGTTTTTAATAAATAGTAGTAACAATGGCCAGCTCACATAGACCCGGCTTTCTAGTTTTTTTCCTTACAGCTGTAAGTCACCAGGTGCTTGCGTACCAGAAGGGTTGGAAGCTTTAGTAAATTATCCCGAGCTGCTATTCTCTCTCAAGCTTCACTTGATGCTGTTTCCTCCTGGATTGGAGAACTGTATGTCTGAATGCTCCTTTTTACCATGGAGTGTGTTTAAGTGATGTTAGTATATTGGAACAGTTCATTTGTAGAAGGTACTGTATCCATTATTTGGTTAAGGTTTCCAATAGTTAAGTTATTCTAAAATCCTCTTCATTTTGTATGGGTTTTCATTAGAGTGCTTAAATATATTGTGTTTTACTTAATGGTGATTGGTTTGACTAGTAGCATCACATCTGGAACATCCACTTCACATCTACCTTTAAAATAAGAAAAGGTTGGCATCCAAGCTATCGTCTTAAAATAGTTCTAGACAGTCTGGTTGGTCTATAGCAAACTGGGGACTTTTGTCTGGTTCGACATCGATAATACCAAATTTGGTTTAGAATTACACTCCCTACAGTCTGCAAACAGGCCATTCGACCCGAAAAATCCACACCGAACCGCCGAGGAGTAATCTCCCCAGACTCATTCCTCGACCCTATTATTACACATTTACCCCTAACCCACACATCCCTGAAAACTGCAAACAATTTAGCATGGCCAATTCACCTGACATGCACACTTTTGGATTGTGGGAGGAAACCAGCGAATCCAGAATAAGCTCATGCAGACACTGGAGATTACGCACCGGGAGGCTATTGGGTTCAAATGCCATGTATGGTAGCTGTTAGGGTCTTTTGTTCCAGATGTTGAATTCGGTTAGTTTAAACAGTGTTTTGTGTATAAACATTCTTTCAGTCATTGAGAATTTTCTAGGTGTGGAAGAAGTGAAGTTGGGGGTTTTACAAAAGGTGATGAAGGCAAAGCTGTAGGAATTGGCAGACAAGCTGGAGTCGGGGTTGCGTTTGTCTGTGTGAAAATGAGAGATAATTGCAGCTATAGCTCAGCAATTACACTTGAAGGATCTGTCATCAGACTCTTTGGAAATGGCGAGAATTCAATTTCAAATGAGGCACCGTGAACATGAGAAGGAAATGAAACAGTTTGAATTATGATGAAGCGTAGTAATAAAAGAACAGAAAATGAAGAAGAAAGATTAAAACAAAGAAGAAAAGCAGAGAGATTTAACTTCAAAGGTTAATAATTAGAGAGGAAAGTGGACATAGAAGGCGGTGATGAAGGTAGACTGTAGGCTGGATGAGGAGGTTAGTGAGGATGAGCAACCCTATCTTAGACAAAGGCTTGATGGGGATCTGTTTAAATACATCCCGACATTATCTAAATTTGATGAGAATGATGGGGGAGCCTTTTTAATTTCATTTGAGAAAGTGGCTAAACAAATGCAGTGCCCAGTGAACATGTGGACTTAGTTGTTTCAAACAAAGCTGATAGGTATTTGCATTCCTATCAGAGGCGGTGTCTGAGGAGGAGGAGGAGGACGTAAAGAAAGCTATCTGAAGTGCATATGAGCTTGTGACAGAAGCCAACAGATAGTGTTTCAGGAATCTAAAATAGCGTCCGTGGTTAAACGCACATTGAGTTTGAAAGAATCTAACAAAGTAATTTTGAAAGGTGTGTAAGAGCATTAAAAACGGAGCAAAGTTATGACACTCTTAGAGAGATTCTTATTTTGGAGAAGTTCAACAATTCACTTCCTGTAGTTGTGAGAACTTGAGTGGAAGAGCAGAGTTACAATGGCAAGCTTAGAAACTGTAATGGCTGATGATGATGATGATCGAGTTCAGACATCAAAGCTTTGTTTCTGTGAGGGATTGAGAAGAATGTGCGAGACCTTCTTAAAACATATCCCTGTGAGAGTAAGGTTTACTGGCATACACCAGGAGTAGCAGGTAAAGAGGTTACAGTATTAAGAGGTACAGAAGTATGTAATTCTTTTGTGCTGAGACATGAGGAGCTATGTCATTCAGAGGGACTATTGGAGAGATAAGAAGTGCTCCATTATGTAACTTGTGGTTGGAGTGTCCAGTGGAAACACCAACACATTTATTCCACAATGGGGAAGGAGGCCTTCAGCTTGGCGTTGGCATTACAACATTTCAGCATTTAAATTGCGAATGACAAATCTTTATCAGTGATTGACAATCAGTGACCCCTTAAAGTTTTTTGGAGAAGTTTAGGGAGAAGAATACCTGTCTGTTTCGATTGAGCTTATTATTGCTGCCATTCAATTTGAAATTATACAGGTGACAGGATGAGAAAACCTAAGTTTTGACACATTGTGGAGACTTGGATGAAGAAAGACAAAGGCACTCTGTGGCCAGAGTAAAATGACTGAAATCGAATCGAGTTGAGAACATTTGTATGCTCAGTGTCAATGTAATATATATATGCACCTCTTCCTCCGCTACATTGATGACTGCATTGGTGCCACCTCGTGCTCCCACGAGGAGGTTGAGCAATTCATCAACTTCACCAACACATTCCACCCTGACCTTAAATTTACCTGGACCATCTCTGACACCTCCATCCCCTTCCTGGACCTCTCCATCTCCATTAACGATGACCGAATTGACATCGACATTTTTTACAAACCCACCGACTACCACAGCTACCCGGATTACACCTCTTCCCACCCTACCTCTTGCAAACATGCCATCCGGTATTCCCAATTCCTCCGCCTCCGCACTATCTGCTCCCAGGAGGACCAGTTCCACCACAGAACACACCAGATGGCCTTCTTCTTTGGAGACCGCAATTTCCCTTCCACGTGGTTAAAGATGCCCTCCAACGCATCTCGTCCACATCCCGCACCTCTGCCCCCAGACCTCACCCCTCCAACCGTAACAAGGACAGAACGCCCCTGGTGCTCACCTGCCACCCTAGCAACCTTTGCATAAACCAAATTATCCGCCAACATTTCAGCCATCTCCCAACGGACCCCACCACCAGGGATATATTTCCCTCCCACCCCTTTCTGCCTTCGGCAAAGACCCTTCCCTCCGTGACTAACTGGTGAGGTCCACGTCCTCCTACAACCCACCCTCCCATCCTGGCACCTTCCACTGCCACTGCAAGAATTGCAAAACTTGCACCCACACCTCCTCCCTCACCTGTATCCAAGGCCCTAAAGGAGTCTTCGACATGCCGTCTCCTCTAACATTGGGGAGTCTGGACGTCTCCTAGCAGAGCACTTTAGGGAATATCTCCAGGACACCCACACCAATCAACCACACCGCCTGTGACCCAACATTTCACCTCCCTCTCCCACTCTGCCGAGGACATGGAGGTCCTGGGCCTTCTTCACCGCCGCTCCCTCACCACCAGAAGCCTGGAGGAAGAACACCTCATCTTTCACCTCAACCCCAGGGCATCAATGCGGACTTGAACATTTTCCTCATTTCCCCTTCCCCCACCTCACCCCAGTTCCAAACTTCCAGCTCAGCACTGTCCCCATGACTTGTCTTACCTGCCTATCTGCTTTTCCAACTATCCACTCCACCCTCCTTCCGACCTATTACCTTCATTCCCTCCCCCACTCACCTATTGTACTCTATGCTACTTTCTCCCCACCCCTACTCCCCCCTCTCACGTATCTCTTCACCCTTCAGGCTCTCTGCCTGTATTCCTGATGAAGGGTTTTTTGCCCGAAATGTCGACTTTACTGCTCCTCTGATGCTGTCTGATCTGCTGGGCTCTTCCAGCACCACTAATCCAGAATCTGGTTTCCAGCATCTGCAGTCATTGTTTTTACCTATATATGCATTTCAGTCTACAAATAGAGGACGATTAGGAGGTCTAAAATTAATCCATCTTTGTATATTGATGGATTATTTTATTAAAGGAGGAGTTGTGAGTATACTACCACTGTAAAGAGGTTATTTTCTCTTAGGTTGTTTTTGAAGAGGTTATAAAGGCAGAGGTGCAGAACTGCTGTCTCAACACAGTTTAAGTAAATAACTGAGAAGGCATTTATGTTTCATTAAATGGTGGTAACAATGGAAGGGCAGTGGCCAGCTCTCACAGATCAGGCCTACTTGTTTGGGTTTTAGCTGCAGCATTCAGAAGCTGCTGGGGATCCCAGAAGGGTTGGGAGTCTCAATACATGATCCCCAGCTGCTTTTCTCGTTGAGACCTCTTGTTGATGTTGATTTCTCCTGGATTGGAAAATTGCATGTAAGAATCTGTATTTGAATATATCTTTGTGTCAAGCGGTGTATACCAAGAAGGTACGATATCTATTGTTGTGTAAGTGTTCCAATATAAGCTATCCCAAAATGTTCTTTTCTTTGATTGGATTTTAATAGATTATAATATATTTTGCTTAATGTCGAGTGGTTTCACCAGACACAACATATCTGGAACGCACACTTCCCATCTATATTCAAAATAAGGAAATCTTTGGGTCTAAGCGGCCTTCTTAAAATATTTTGCGGGGATCCGGTCTGGTCCACAACACTTGTAGCCGAGGGGTTTTTGATTGACTCCTGTTATTGAAAAGTTGGTGGAGGAGTTGGTGAATGGTTTGCTGGAGGTTGTGCTGTGAGCTGCCTCAGACATTCAGGGAGAGCTGAAGATTTGCTGACCCAACTCGGGATGGAGCATGGGACTGTAGTTACAACATCTGTGTCTGTAACATGATCAACAAACGGAGCAGAGGCTGCAGAGAGGGGAAGCTCTGAAACCATGCAGTGAGTGTGTGTGGGGAAAGGGATCTGCTGTATCCACCCCTGGTTTTCCAGGAACAGCTTCCAAGCTCCACCTAACCTAGGATCAAAGTGTGAGGGGACCCTAATTGAACAAGGAGCTGGTCACAGAGCGGTGTCACCTCCTTCAACACGACCTGCAGCTTCACACCAGGGGGAGGATGGTGCTGCAAGTGGCTGGTAGGGTCACAGTTTCATTCAGCTTCTATGATTTGGAACTTTCCAGGCAGGACTAGGTGACATATCCATCATTTCCCAGTATCTCAACATCAGTGTTAACCATTCGGTGATGGCGGATATATATGGTGGATGAGAAGCATTGTTTCTCCCTCAGCCGTGTGTATCCAGGATAGTGGGATTCCCGATGATGTACATTGCATCTGCAGAGTACGCATGTAAATGGGGAGAGGTAGAGGAACTGAAGGAGATCTATCTCTCTCTCTCTATTAATGTTCCAGTGTGCCCATGCACACTACATCATGTTGGTAAATACCCACTGTCCTGGCAGCAATCACGGCCTCTTCATTCAGAAGAAGTCAGCCATTCCCATCGTCATCAGGTCCCCACGTAGAAAAGAAATGAATATATCTTGGATAAAGGCCGTCCTCTTGATGCACGTTTCAAAACACCATCCCCACCCCCAATCAACTATGTCAAAGTATTACATGTGTATGGAGAGCAATGGGGTCACTTGGAGTGTCTGGGAGCAGACGATCAGGGATGGAGCAAAACCTGCCATGTCTGAACGGGTCTGATTAAACCCGCCAGTACACAGTATCATTAAGTCCTGTAATCCCTCTCCATTTCAGTAACATATTGCCTTCCATTATTCCTGTAAATGAAATGACAGGTTATATCATGTTAAATTACACCTGCCAAACTATTATCTATTGCCTTTATCTCTCTGAATCTATTTGTAGACTCTCCACCTTCTCTTGGTAATTTAATCCCTTGCTGATCACAGCGACATCACCAAACTCAGCATCTGTATATCTGTTCCATCCTCCTGATCATTAATACAGACTGTAAATAGTTGAGAACCCAGCGCTGGTCACTGTGTGACCCTACTGGTTGTATTCTGTCTAACTGATTGAGACTGATTTATCCTGAGTGCCTGCAACCTGTATGATACCCAGTCCGCCCCCATTCCTGGGCAACACAGTCCAAGAGTTGAATAAGAACAAGGAGAATTTGTGAGGACTCCAACCGCTCGATGAGGCTGATGTCAACGTGGCCTCTGTACCAATTTCCTGCCATCTCTCCATCCTAAAACTCTAGTCTCTTGTTGTAGATTGCGACACATGAAAAAAAATCCGCTCCACATCTACGCATTCAAAGACTTTTAGCATTTTACAGACCTCAATGAGATCTCCTTTCATTCTTATAAACTCGAAAGTATAGGCCTAAACTGCTCAATTTCTCTTCATAAGACAAACACTTCAAATATGGAATCAATCTAATGAAGCTCTTCTGAATTGCCTCCAATGGAAATACCTAATTCTGCAGGACACCCAAACTGGACTCCAGTTGCAGCCTCACTAATACCTTGCATAGCTCCAGCAACACTCCCTCCCTTTCTACTCTATCCTTTTATAAGTAAACATTGGTATTATGCTTGCATTTCTCATTTCTTGCAGTAATCGCAAGCAAGTTTTCTGTGATATGCAAGCAGACACCCAGCTCCCTCTGCACCTAAGCACTTTGAACTTTCTCTCCATTTAGATAATAATTTGTCTTTCTATTATACTGGCCAACTTGAATAGCCCCATATTTATTCACTTTAATTTTCCTTGCCAAATGTTGGCCCATTCTTCCAACCTATCCATATAGTTTTAAATCTCTTGCATCATCATTCCGAAGTAATTTCTTACCAATGTTAGTGTCATCTGAAAATGTGGCATCACATTTTCTATCCCATCAACCGAGTACAGTAATACCATCGATTGCAAATGGTTGAGGCATGAGTCCTGAAATCAATGGCACCCCACAAATTGCATTTGCCAAAAGAAAATGACCCATTTATTCCATCTGACTCCATTTTATTTGTTATCCAATCCTCCATCCAAGCTAAGAAATTACTCCTAAAGCCATGTTGTCTGATCTTACCACTTACTCTTTGGAGAAGCGACATAACCGATGCCTTCAGGAAGACCAGATATGTTCCATCTACAGGATTCCCACGATCCACCTTGTTTGTGACATCTTCAAATAACTCAAGCAAACTCAAGCAATGTCGTCATTGTCAACGGGAATAGTACCAGAGGACTGGAGGATAGCGAATGTGGTCCCATTGTTCAAGAAAGGGAGTAGGGATAGCCCTAGTAACTATAGGCCAGTGAGTCTGACTTCAGTGGTGGGCAAAGTCTTAGAGAGAATGGTAAGGGATAAGATTTATGAACATCTGGGTAGGAATAACGTGATCAGGGATAGCCAGCATGGTTTTGTGAAGGGCAGGTCGTGCCTCACAAACCTTATTGAGTTCTTTGAGAAGGTGACTAAGGAAGTGGACGAGGGTAAAGTAGTAGATGTTGTGTATATGGATTTTAGTAAGGCGTTCGATAAGGTTCCCCATGGTAGGCTAATGCTAAAACTTCGGAGGTATGGCATTGAGGATACATTAGAGGTTTGGATTAGGAATTGGCTGGCTGGAAGGAGACAGAGGGTAGTAGTTGATGGATTATGTTCATCTTGGAGCGCAGTTACTAGCGGTGCACAACAAGGATCTGTTTTGGGACCATTGCTTTTTGTTATCTTTATAAATTATCTAGAGGAAGGACTTGAAAGCTGGGTAAGCAAGTTTGCGGATGACACAAAAGTCGGTGGAGTTGTGGATAGTGAGGAAGGAAGTGGTAGGTTACAGCGGGATATAGATAAGTTGCAGAGCTGGGCGGAAATGTGGCAAATGGAATTCAATGTAGCTAAGTGCGAAGTCGTTCACTTTGGTAGGAATAACAAGATGATGGATTACTGGGCTAATGGTAGGCTACTTGATAGTGTGGATGAGCAGAGGGATCTTGGTGTCCATGTACACAGATCTCTGAAAGTTGCCACCCAGGTAAATAGTGCTGTGAGGAAGGCATATGGTGTACTGGGCTTTATTGGCAGAGGAATTGAGTTCCGGAGTCCTGAGGTCATGTTGCAGTTGTATAAGACTCTGGTGAGGCCTCATCTGGAGTATTGTGTGCAGTTTTCGTTGCCATACTATAGGAAGGATGTGGAAGCTTTAGAACGAGTGCAGAGGAGGTTTACCAGGATGTTGCCTGGAATGGTAGGAAAATCTTATGAGGAAAGGCTGAGGCACTTGGGGTTGTTCTCATTGGAGAAGAGAAGGTTTAGGGGAGATCTGATAGAAGTGTATAAGATGATTAGGGGTTTAGATAGGGTAGATACTAAGAACCTTTTACCGCTAATGGAGTCAGGTGTTACTAGGGGACATAGCTTTAAATTAAGGGGTGGTAGGTTTAGGACAGATGTTAGGGGTAGATTCTTCACACAGCGGGTTGTGAGTTCATGGAATGCCCTGCCCGAATCAGTGGTGAACTCTCCTTCTTTATGGTCATTTAAGCGGGCATTGGATAGGCATTTGGAAGTTATTGGGCTAGTATAGGTTAGGTAGGATTCGGTCGGCGCAACATCGAGGGCCGAAGGGCCTGTACTGCGCTGTATCCTTCTATGTTCTATGTTCTATGTTCTATGTTCAAACAATTCAAACACGGTTTAGCCTTCGTAAAACCGTGTTGGCTCTGATGGATTGTGGTTTAACATGGCAAATGTCCTGAACAATGGACTCCAGGAATTTGCCTTAAATTACAATAGTTTATTGTTACACTTTAGTCCCTAATGTATACCATTATTATAAGTTCTTCCCTTTCGAAAACCTTTACATTTCTTTGAATTCCTGTTTAATGGGCACAAGACTTTAAGAGATGTGCTCCAATTGCTGTGTAAGAGCCATGTGTCACTGAATGGGCTCATCATCAAAATCGATGGGCTGACGTCTTTCTGGTGTTCCCACGCTGTCGCCTCCAAGGCCAGAATGACTTTCTCCTGTTGATGCTTTAGAGGATTGGGAGATTATGGATTCTTCCCGTTGCTGTGTAAAATTTTGAGGGGCTAATGGGTATTCTCATAACAGGTGGAAATACTGAACAGTCTCCTCATGTATCCCGGAGATGGGACTGAGGGAGTGATTGGTCTTCTCCTGATACCATATAACAGACACGTGTCTAAATTACCTCTTCCTTTCTCATGAAAGAAGTCTCAGATAGTTTTTTTCATTATCCAATTCCCTTGCAATAGGCTTGGTGGGTCTGAACGGCCTCCTGTTATCCCAGTGTAACAATCTCCAGTCACTGTGTGACCGCTTTTAGTTCCTATGTTACAGACTTGAGGAGGCTGAATGGACTGCTCCTGTTGCTGTTTAACAGGATACTGGTGCAGCATGGCCTCCTGTTATAGACTCGACTGGCTGATTGGCCTCCTTCTGTAAATGCATATCAGGCACCACGGGCTGAATAGCCTCGTCCTGTTTTGGTGTGACAGGGTGGAAGGCCTGAATATCATCCTGTTGTTCCTGTGTAACAGGCTGGAGAATGGATTACTCAACTATCTGTGTAATTCACTTCACTCGTTGACTCCTTCTGTCATCTGTGTTCAAATAAGATCTTCTTTATTTTTTGTAAACTCCAATGGTTACTGGATCAACCTGATCATCCTTTCGTTATATGCCAGCACCTTCATTGCAGGAATCAGTTGAGGGAACCATCTCTGAGCTGCTTCCAATATAACAACACCCTTTCTTCATTGAAGAGGCTAAATCTGTACACACTACTCCAGATGTGATCTCCCTGTACAGCAGCAGAAACACTTTCCCAGCCTACTGTAAGGTTCCCACCCAGGTTAGAGCAGTCTCAGCTCTCTGGGGGGATACAGAGCATTGTTGGAAGATCATTGTCCTTCTCTACTCCACCGCATAACGGGAGATCTGGAGAAATTAAAGTTTGCGAAGATCATAAATGATGTGGCGAGATTATCTCTGCCATTAATCTCCCGAGAGCCCACATCGCTCAGATTCCACAGGATCTAGTAAGGTGGAGAGTAAAAACAGCAAGGAGGAGCAAACATTGATGGGAGTTATATATCAAAGTGAAAGCTGCAATACAAATGCTGGACATGTTATAAAACAGGAAATGAGATATGCACATTTGTGGGTACTGCAGTAGTGATATATGTTTAAATTATATCTAAACTGTGTTAACCCAATTGAATGCTAATGCTGGGAAAATGGATTTCATGACCGCGTGTGAGATGGTTTACATGAACATTATGTTGAGCACTGAGCTTGAGATCAGGTTATTTAGGAATTGGTGTTGAGTGATCAGAGGAGCTAATTGAAAATTTTGCCGAAAAGGACCTTTTGGGAACAGTGACCACAATGTATTGGTTTTTCTTTTATGCTGTTTGAGTACACGACAGTTTTTGTTGTATTTGAAGTAACCGTTATAAATCTGAGTCTTGCAAGCCATGAAGGCGTGAGGTGGAAGTGGGGACTACAGATGCTGGAGATCAGAGTCGAAGAGTGTGGTGCTGAAAAAGCACAGTCAGGCAGCATACCAAGAGCAGATAAATCGACATTTTGGGCATAAGCCCTTCATCAGGAATGAAGCTTATGGGCCGAGGGTGCTGAGAGATAAATGAAAAGAGGGTGCGGCAGTGGGGAGGTAGCTGGAATTGCGATGAAGGTGGGGTTGAAAGTGATAGGTGATAAAGGGAGACAAAACGCCTCATCTACTGCATCTATTAAACCCAATGTGGTCTTCTCTACATTGGCGAGGTAGGAGGTCAACTTGTAGATCACTTCAGGGAACATCTCTAGAACAGCCACATTGAACAATTCCATCGCCTTGTGGCAGAGCACTTTAACTCCCCTTCCCACTCTGCCAAGGACATGAGGGTCCTAGACCTGCTCCATTGCCAAATCCGAGCCACCAGAAGCCTGGAGGAAGAAAGCCTCCTCTTCTGCCTTGTGACCATCCAACTGGGGGATCATAGTGGATTTCCCCATTTCCCCTAATCTCACCTTATCCCACTCCTACCTTCCAAGTCAGCACCGCCCTTTTGATTGGTGCTATGTGTCCACCTTCCTTCCTATCAATCTGGTCCCCCCCCTCTCTGACTATCACTTTCAACCCCACCTTCATCTACCTATTAGATGAAAGGAGGCAGCTTAGAAAAATGCCAGGTGTTGCAGTAAGCCAGTGGACTCACAGAAATATAGGACCCAGCAAATGATGACCAAGAAACTGAGAAGAAAAACAAAAAGAGAAAAAGCGTGCATACGAAAGAAAAACATAAAGACTGCTAAAAAGCATCTATTAATGTATGAAAAAAAAGATCAAATGTGGTGCAGTTGGTGTGCGTTCAGGATAAGTTATTGCAGAGAGCAGAGAAATTGCAGGGAAAGGAAACAGTTTCTTTGGTGTCTACCTTCATGGAAGAATGTCCAGAAATTCTTCCAGAAATACCAAGTGACCATAGGACTTGTGTAAGTAAAATCTGAGATCATTCTTATCAGTGTTGGGGTCTTCTTTGAAAAGAAAGCTGGATTGGGTATTTATAAATCTGACAGACCAGATGTACTTCATACGTGTATTTCAGAGGAAACAGCAATACACACGTTGATTGCATTGCAGACTGAATATTTTAATTAGAATCTGACCATAGGGGAGGTGCCAGAGAACTGGAGAACTGCTAATACGATTCCACTTCACAGGAAGGGTGGGTGAAATAGACCAGGGAATTATAGACGAGCGAGTGTTAGATCACTCTTAAGGAAACTACTGGAGAAAAAAGGGAAGGAAAAAAATCGAACTCCAATCAGAGTCGCAAGGTTTGATCAGGGATAATTATCATGACTTTATCAGAAGGAAGTCACATTCAAAGGATTTGATTGAATTAGTTTGAGGAGGTCGATTGTTTTGTATTTTTAGGAAGGCCTTTGACAAATTTCCACCTGGGACACTGAGAAATAAAGTAAAATCTCACAATATGAAGCAAAACTTGACAAGTTACAACGAAAATTGTCTTAGTAAAAGGAGACAGAGGGTGGTGGGAGAAGGCTGTTTGTGTAACTGGAGTCCAGTGTCCCCTGGTGTACCACAGGGATCAGAGGTGTATCCCTTATTGTTTGTGTAATTCATATATATATATATATATATATGAATGTGGAGGGGGCTAGGTGGAGAATGGGGAAGGTGTGATAAGTAAGTGTATGTTTGACATAACGATTGGCTGAGTGATTAGCAGTGAGGAGGAAGGCCTCAAGTTACGTGAAGATGCAGATAGAATGGTCAGATGGGCAGATCAATGGCAGATTGAATGTAACCCTGATAAATAAGAGGTGATGCTCTTTGGGAGAAGGAACTATTCAGGGGAGGACTTAATGAATGGCAGCACACTGGGAACCTCAGAGTGTGCTTCTCCACACATCCCAGAATGTGGCTGGACAGGGTAATGGAATAGTTAAGAATTGGACCTTGGGTGTAGCGTTTCCTAATCAGGGCGTAGATTATAAGATTAATACAGGGCTTTGGTTCGGCCAAAATGTAGTACTGTATGTATCTCAGGAAGCCACATTCCAGGAAGGATGTGATTGTACTGGAGAGGGTGCAGAAGTGATTCACCAGGATGTTCCCTGGGATGGAGCATATGAGCTATGGAGAGAGGCTGGATAAGCTCGGGTTGTTTACTTTGAAGCAGAGAAAGCTGAGGAGTCAGTGATTCAGAAGGATAAGATTATGAGTGACACAGACAGGGTGGATAGACAGCACCTGCTCCTTTTAGTTGGTCGAGAACAAAGGAGCATACTTTTAAAGTGAAAAGTTTGAGTTTCAGAGACGATTTAGCTCGAGGATGTTTTTTGATTAGACTTACAGTGTGGAAACAGGCCCTTCGGCCCAACAAGTACACACCGACCCGCCGAAGCGAAACCCACCCATACCCCTACATTACCCCTTACCTAACACGACGGGCAATTTAGCATGGCCAATTCACCTGACCCGCACATCTTTGGACTGTGGGAGGAAACCGGAGCACCCGGAGGAAACCCACGCAGACACGGGGAGAACGTGCAAACTCCACACAGTCAGTCGCCTGAGTCGGGAATTGAACCCGGGTCTTCAGGCGCTGTGAGGCAGCAGTGCTAACCACTGTGCCACCGTGCCGCCCACTCCGTGTTGTGTTCTGGGATTACTTCCTGGGAGGGAAATTATCACAGATAACCTCGCAATCGTTAAAACGTACTTGGACGAGCACTTGGAAGTGTCATAACATTCCAGGTTATGGGCCTGCTGTACGGAAGTGTGACTAATACAGATGGTGCTGTACTTCTGTTGGCACAGAGTCTATGTTCCTGAGAGTGTATGATGTGGACGGTCAATTATTGAGCAGTTTAAGGCAGGAATTGATGAGTTTCTGAAGAGTATATTCACAAGGGTTATAAGAGTGAACTGTAATAACTTGATAAATCATGTCAATGTGAAAAATATGAGTAACATGTACAGTTTCCTTACAGTTTGAAACCAGAGAATGGAGAATGGGGAACAGGGAAATGGCAGAACTATGAAGCCACTACTTTCACAGAACTTTCTAACAATACAAGGAAAACCAAGTCTGGTGTGGGAAAATGATAGAGTACATAGAACATAGAACATAGTAAGGAAATTGTTTACGAGAAATTATTGGGGTTTAAAGTAATGGTCATATACAACACTAACATAGATTTATGAAATGGGGATTATGTTTGAGAAACCGAATGGGAGATAAATGAAAGAGAAGCAATATATGTTAAACATTTTGATTTTTTGAAAAAATTTGGTACAGCTCCAAGCCCAGTTTGCATAATCAAATCTGAGTGGATTGGGGCGAATATATGGACATGTTTCTAGAATGGGACAGCTGGCAGGAAACAATGAATAGAAATAACCAGACTCGTCAAGCAACAGCCTGACATTGTCTATAAGGTATGATTCTGTACGGTATAAGTCCTTCCACATCTAGTCAAGAAACGTTGGGGTCAATTACACAATTCACTGGAGGAAGAGATTCCACAAATAACCCCTTCCTCCATGATGGAAGAGCCCAGCACTTTAGTGTATAAGATAAGACTGATTCATTCGTAACAATCCTCAGTCAGAAATACTAAGTGGATGATCCATTTCAGACTATGTCCCATACTCCCCATCACCTTCCCCGGAAATCTCCTGTCTCATCAGCAGGATGGATACAGCAGAAGTGGCGGCACATTGGGATACAGTTGGAATGGAATTGCTCTTGGATTCCTCAACAATGATTCCGTATCTCATGAAGTCTCATGACATTAGTTTACACATGGGAAAGGAAACCTCCTGCTGATTACCATGTACCAGCCTCTTTCAACTGATGAGTCAGTACTCCTCCATGCTGACCAACACTTGGAGGAAGCACTCAGGGTCGCACGGACGCAAGATGTACTCTGGGTGGAGGATTTCAATGTCCACCTCCAAGAGTATCTCAGCTACAGCATTACTGATCGAGCTGGCCTGGTACTAAAGGATATAACTGCTAGACTGGCAAGTGGTGAAGGAACCATCAAGAGGAAAATACATACTGACCACAGCCTAACTAATCTGCCAGTTGCAGAAGTATCTGTCCATGACAGTATCGGTAAGAATGGCCACCGAATAGTCATTGTGGAGATAAAGTCACACCTGCACATTGAGAATAACCTCCACCATTTTGGGTGGTACTATCACGGTGCTAAAGAGGACAGACTTCAAACAGATCTAGCAGCTCAAGTCTGGTTGTCCATAAGGTGCTGTGGTTCATCTATAGGAGCAGAATTGTACACCCACACAACCTCATGGCCTGGCATATCCTCCTCACAACAATTACCATCAATCCAGAGGATCAACCTTGGTTCAATGGATGTGCAGGTTGGCAGGAGGAGCACTGGGCATACCTGAAAATGAAGTGTCAGCCTGTTGAATCCACAAAACAGGACTACCCGTGGGCCAAACAGCATAAGCAGTAAGTGATAGACAGAGCTAAGTGATCCCACAAGCAACGGTTCAGATCTAAGTTCTGCAGTCCTTCCACACCTTGTAGAGAAACGTTGGGGACAATTAAACAATTCACTGGAGAAAACGATTCCACAAATAACCCCTTCCTCCATGATGGAAGAGCCCAGCACTTCAGTGTATAAGATAAGGCTGATGCATTCGCAACAATCTTCAGCCAGACGTGCTGAGTGGATGATCCATCTCAGCCCCCTCCAGTGGTCCTCAGTAATTCAGTTATCAGTCATCAACCAATTCGATTCAGTCCACGCGCTATCCAGAAACGGGTGGAGATACTGGATACTCCAAAGGGTACATACCCTGACAACATTCTGGCAATAGTACCATAAACTTGTGCTCTATAACTTGCCACTCTCCCAGCCAAACTGCTTCAATATAGTTACAACATTGGCTTTCCCTGATTACGTGAAAATTACCCCAAGTATCTCCTGTATATACAAAGCAGAACAAATCTATTCTGGCCAATTACCACCCCATCAGCCAACATTCGATCATCAGTAAAGTGGTGGAAGGTGTCAGTGCTTTTAAGCAGCACTTGCTCAGCAGTACCCTGGTCAATGACGTCCAGTTTGGGCTCGACCAGGTCCATTCAGCTCCTGACCTCATTACCGTGGTTCAAACATGGACAAAAGAGCTGAATTCCAGAGGTGGGGTTAGAGTGACAGCCCTTTAAGTCAAGGCTGCCTTCGACCCTGTGTGGTATCAAGATGCTTTAGCAACACTGAATCAATGGGTATCAGGGCAAACACCCCGCTGGTTAGAATTATACCTGACACGTAGGAAGATGGTCATGGTTGATGAAGGACAGTCATCTCAGCTCCATATCTGTAGGAGTCCCTCGAGCAGTGAACAGAAACATCTTCAGGGCTGCTTCATCAATGACCTTCCCTCCATGTTAAGGTCAGGAGTGGGGATGTTCGCCAATGATTGTACAATGTTCTGCAACATTTGTGGCTCCTCGGATACTGAAGCAGTCCATGTTCAAACACGACAAGATCTGGACAGTATCCAGGCTGGCAAGTGGCAAGTAATATTCAGGCCTCACAAATGCCAGACCGTGGCCATCACCAATAAAATACAATCTAACCTGCCCCTTGGCATTCAATGGTGGTACTATCACTGAATCCCCCAGTATCAAATTCCTGGTGGGTAATCATTGCTCAGAAACTCACTGGACTCGCCACATAAACACTGCAACTACAAGAGCAGGTCAGAAGCTAGAAATACTGCGGCGAGTTACTCACATCCTGACTTCCAAATGTCTGTCCATCATCTAAGTCAGAAGTGTGATAGAAGATTCCTCATTTGCCTGGATGAGTGCAGCCCCAACAACACTCAAAAAGCTTTATACCATCCAGGACAAAGCAACCGGTTTGACTGTTCCTTCATTCACAATGCTCCACCATCAACGCTCAGCAGCAGCAGCAGTGCTTTACTATCTACATGCTGCAATGAAATGATTCACCAAAGATCCTCAGAGACCATCTTTCCAACTCACAACCACGTCTATTTAGAAGGACAAGGGATGCAGATGTAGGAAAATCTATCATCTTTAGGCTTCCCTCCAAGCCATCCACCATCCTGACTTGGAAATATATCACCGCTCCTTCACAGTCGCTGGGTCAGAATCCTGGGATTCTCTCCCTAATGGAATTGGAGGTCAACCACAGCAGGTGGACTGCAGCGTTGAACAAGGCAGCTCACCACCACCATCTCAAGGGCAACTAGGGACAGGCAATAAATGCTGGCCCAGCCAGTGACACCCAGATTGACGAAATAAATAAATAGAAATTAACAGAGGACGGTTGCTGAGGTGTCGCAGGGATCGGTGCTTGGGGCCCAGCTGTTCACAATGCCCTTTAAACATTTGGTTGCTGGAATCATATACAATATATCCCAGCCTGCTGACAGAACTAATGGATGTGGGATTGTGAGTGGGTGAGGAGGTTGTAAAAATGCACAAAGTACACTGAGACAAGTGGAGAGAATGGGTAAATACGTGACAGATGGAGAACAATATTGATAGAGGTGACAGTGTGCCCTTTGGTGGAAACGATAAATTGGAAGTCTACCATTTGAAAAGGATCGGTTGAAACATGTTGATCTACAAAGGGACTTATGCTCCGTTTTGTTGTTTTCTTCTGCATAAACCTCTGAGGTCCCTGCAGCACAGTGAGTTCTGTAACCAGATGTCAATACTCGGAATGGCATTGGCACGCTGAGCAGTGTATATACAACCAGCAAGTGGGGAGCTATAATACGGAAAAGGATCTGCATCTCCTTGTACATCAGTGGCTGAAAGCAATATTGCAGAAACAGAAAACAGTGAGGAAGATAAATGTTGTGTTGACATTCATTTTAGTGGGATTTGAGTCAAGGAGTAAGGCTGTCTTACTCCAGCTGTACAGGGCCTGGTGAGACATTAATTCGAACATTGTGCAGCATTATGTGCAGTTTTGGTCTCCTCACCTAATAAAGGATAAACCGGACATTGAGGGAGAGCAGTGAAGGATGACCAGACTGATCTCTGGGATGACAGGCTTGTTGTGGGAACCGAGTTTGAGGTGACTGGGCCAGTATTCAATGGGGTTTAGGAAAATGAGTGGAGATCGCAGTGGAATATACACAATTCTGACAGGGTGAGACAGATTGGAAGCAGACATGATTATTCCCCTGTCTGAGATGTCTGAAACAAGGGACCACAGCATTAGGTACAGGCAGGTCAGACGGCATTGAGATGAGAATAACTGGCTGCAATCAGACATTGGTGACCCTGGGGAATTCGCTCGCATCTGGAAACCAAGACACTGAATATAAGTAAGGATTTAGAGACAGTAAAGGGATGGTGGGAGAGCAGGAGTACGGGATGGAAATGAAGGACGGACCATCATTACATTGAATTGGGTAGCAAACTCGGTGGACCAAACGTACTACTGCACTTCCTATTTTATAGCTTCCTAAGGTTACTCACATTAACGGATATGTACATCGTGTGAGGTAAGTGCATTGAGGAATTTTTTTCCATGAACTAGAATGGGGGAGGCTCAATGTGTTGTATGACCTATTCCTTGTCCGCTGTTTCTGTGCAGTCTGTGGGAAAGCTCGGTAAATGTTGTCACATGCTGTCAGATGTTAGGAAGGAGGACTGTGTTCTCATTCCCTTTTCCGACACTGATGCTGACGCCGGATGTTCTGTCCGGTTTCATCCTTTCAGACCTCGGAGTAGTTTGATACAAATGAGTGCCTTGATTGGCAGTTTCAGAGACCATTGAAATGTTTATCACACGTCAGGGTCTTTGGAGTCAGTTTTAGGCCAGCCCAGGAAATCACGGGAGATTCACTTCCTAAAAGTACATTGGCGAAGGAAATTCTGTTTACAATCGAGATTGGCTTCAAGGTCACTGTTACTGACACCAGATTTTAGATCTTGATATTTTATTAATTGTTTTTAACTTCCACCAGCTGCCAGAGCATTAGCCTGGTCTGGATTAGTAATCCAGGGACATTTCCATAACAGCACCACCTCCACATGGGGACCTGTCAGAAACCACACTGAGCAGGATATTTCTGTGCTGCTTGACAGCTCTGTCAAAAACAACTCCCACCCAATTTGACGGTCTTGATGGGACTGAGGGGGTGATAATTGGTCAGATTGTAATTATTCCCCTCTTAGGGGACTGGACATAGCTGAGTAATTTTCCACATTGCCAGGGAGATGTTAGAGTTGGAGCTGGAAGGAAACAGCTTCCCCGGGGACACGGCTTGTTTTGCAGCACAAGGCCTCAGTCCTTTTGCAGGAATGGGGTCAGGGCCCATTGCCTTTGTTATATCTACTGTGTTCAGCTGTTTCCTCATCTCACATGCAGCAAATCGAAATAATCACAGACTGGCATCTGTAATTTTGTGGGCATCATGATGAGGGTGAGATGTATCATCGACTCAACACTTCTGGCAGAGGATGGTGCAGATAAAACATCCTTCTCTTTTACACTGATGTGCAGGTCTGTTCCATTATTTAGGATGGGGATGTTTGTGGAGCCCTCTCCTCCAGCCATTTGTTTAATCGTCCATCACCATTTATAACTGAATGTGGCAGGACTGCAGGGCTTCGTTCAGATCTGTTGGTCAAGTCCGGTAGCTTTAATGAGTTAGCATCGGGTTAAGGTTCATGTGATTCTGACTCTTGACATGTTCACCCACACTCGTGACTGAGCCATGGATGATGTTGATGGTAATGACAGACTGATGTGTTATCCTGGAAAAAAGTTTCAGGTTATGGTTTAATGCATGTCGGCTTCTCCTGCTGCTGTGGTCTACAGCACTACATGAATACGCAGTTTCCAGCTGCAATATCTGCAATGCTGTATGTTCTGTTCCCCAATTCGCACTGAGATCCATTCACCCATCAGCCCTGCACTCAGTGACCTAACCTGGTTTCTGATGTGGAAATACTTCCATTTTCAACTCTCATTCTGCTGAGGGTCTGTCTCCCCGGGTGTTGCTTCCAATCTGACACATTCCGCAAAAGCATTTAACTGATCTTAATTCAAATATTTGATTCACCAAAATCTTTTTCCTTGAGAAAAGCCATCTTCTGTGTTTGAAGTGAATGTGTTTCCTCTGTTTCTCTCCCTGACCATGAATAAGAGCTCTGCAGTGTCAGTGATGCCAGCCTTATGTAGTTTCAGGGCCAGTTAATTCTCTGGATTCCCGATCATCTTCACCACATTGTATGTTTTCTCTTTTGGTTCGATGCCTTGTCATTCTTGGCTGCCTTGTCCTCCCATGAGTATGTTTCATCAGCTTAGGGTTTCATTTCTGGTATTATCTTCCGAATTATCCCCAGAAACCCCTGCTATTGCTGCTATATGGTCTTTTCTGCTCAGCTCCCCTTCCAATTAACTCTGGCCAGATCCTCCCGCCTGTCTTTGTAGTTACATTGCTGAATTATAATCACATTACATCTTGAAGAAAGCATTACGTATAAACTGAAAGAATGAGTTTTGAAAGATGGGCCACGAAGATTGGTGGATTTCTTAACTAGATACAAAGGGAGAACGAGAGAGAGAGAGAGAGAGGATAGAGATATAGAGATGTGGAAAATGAGATAACTATATTATCAAAAGAAGTAGATGTACTTCCCTCAATCTTTTGGCAATTCCTGTGTGCTGTGGTCCTTTGTACAGTGCACGTACATCAGAGCAATATGTTCAAACGCTGGGTCTGATGCCATAACTTTCCTCTCCAATAATATGACAGACACTAGCTTTGGAAAAAACCCAACAGGCCAACATATTTAATTCCTGGTAAAAGGGGATTAACTGAACTAAGTTTGGAAACCAGAAACAAGAATTTCTAACACACATTCTGATAAAAATGAGAGACTAGAGTTGGGAATCCCAGAAAAGGGGGAACGTTGAGAGAAAGGGAAGGCATCACTTCAGATGAGGATCAAATAATTTTTTAATGCTTAAAAAATTTTATTCATCATGTGCATCATTTTTTGTTAACTGCGTCTCCGTTGTTCATTCAGATCGTGCTGTACACATATGAAGAGTGTTACTTATCTGAACACACACTGATTAAACAGTGTATATAAAATCTTTATTTTTCTCCATTTCAGACTGTCCTGTTGTCATGCTAGCAGGATATATGAACACCAGCTGGCCACCAAAAGACATGGCACACTTTCACTAGTTTCCATACATACAGACAAAGAAGGACACCACGTTGGCTGTGACAATGCACACTTCCTAGGACAAAGCCACGCACGGAAGTTCTTAGAAACATGACATTCTAGCCAGAAGTCCATCAACAAACGCATCAATTTAGATCCTATCTACCTTCCCTTGAACAAAAAACTGGAAATGACATCATGCACCTTAAGAAACCAAGACCTAGAAATAGAAAGACGAGACTTACTACCAGTGTGTCACCAGAGACTCTCACTAATGATATTCCTAGTCACGGTGACGAAACATCTGAAAACAACCTCCAAACTCAGCGAGTGAAACTGCATACTTATAAATTGTTCTTTTTCTCTTAATAGTGGAATTTGCGACTACTTTGTCACTCATATTTTAACAGATTATGAGGTGAGGTGGGCTTTTCTCAGTGTGTGGTTTTAATTAACGGGGCGTTCAACATCGACAACATGACAGTTTGAAGGCTTGTCGTATGGGATTTAGACAGATTTGAACAGATGTGGGGTACAAAAGGTCCCAGCAGATTCCATCACTTGGCAGTTAGTGACCTCGATCTTCTAATAAAACAGGTATAAAAGTCATTTAATTTTGTTTCCTTGTGGTTGATTAAATTAAAAGAAATGGCTTTTATTATTACTAAAGAGGTTCTGAGGTTTAAAGGTGATTCCCAAATTTGCCAAGAAAGTGTAGAAAGACAAAGGAAGGGCATACTTTTAGAATTAACATGTAGATTAGAATTAGGTTTCACCAGAGACAAAAGGAAAGCTGTCATCATAATGGAGTTGGTCAAGTACTTTGGTCTATCAGAGAAGCAGGAAACTGCAGTCGAGTTCGAGAAACTTAAATTGCAAATATGACAACTGGAGTTAGAAGATAAAGAGAGAGACAGAAAGAGAGAGAGACGATAGAGAAAGAGAGGAAATAGGAAGAGAGGGAGAATTTGAAATTCTGAAGTTTGGAATTAGATAAGAAAGTTAAATTAGCAGGATGAAGTTGAAGCGAGAATGTAGGGATGTATACAATTATGTTAATACATTGCCATATTTCGGTGAGAAAAATGCCCAAACCGTTTTTATTTCATTTGCAAAATTGGCTCGGCAGATGGCATGTCCAGTGAACCTGTGGGTAATGCTATTTTCTGGATCAGTGGTACTGGAAGAGCACAGCAGTTCAGGCAGCATCCAACGAGCAGCGAAATCGACGTTTCGGGCAAAAGCTCTTCATCAGGAATAAAGGCAGTGAGCCGGAAGCCTGGAGAGATAGGCTAGGGGAAGGTGGGGTGGGGAGAGAGTAGCATAGGGTACAATGGGTGAGTGGGGGAGGGGATGAAGGTGATAGGTCAGGGAGGAGAGGGTGGAGCGGATAGGTGGAAAAGAAGATAAGCAGGTCGGACAAGTCCGGACAAGTCATGGGGACAGTGCTGAACTGAAAGTTTGAAACTATGATGAGGTGGGGTAAGGGGAAATGAGGAAGTTGTTGAAGTCCACATTGATGCCCTGGGGTTGAAGTGTTCCGAGGCGGAAGATGAGGCGTTCTTCCTCCAGGCGTCTGATGGTGAGGGAGCGGCGGTGAAGGAGGCCCAGGACCTCCATGTCCTCGGCAGAGTGGGAAGGGGAGTTGAAAATTTGGGCCACGGGGCAGTGTGGTTGATTGGTGCGGGTATCTCGGAGATGTTCCCTAAACCGCTGTGCTAGGAGGCGCCCAGTCTCCCCAATGTGGAGGAGACCGCATCGGGAGCAACGGATAAAATAAATGATATGAGTGGATGTGCAGGTAAAACTTTGATGGATGTGGAAGGCTCCTTTAGGGCCTTGGATAGAGGTGAGGGAAGAGGTGTGGGCACAGGTTTTACAGTTCCTGCGGTGGCAGGGGAAAGTGCTAGGATGGGAGGGTGGGTCGTTGGGGGGCATGGACCTGACCACGTAGTCACGGAGAGAACAGTCTTTGCGAAAGGCGGAAAGGGGTGGGGAGGGAAATATATCCCTGGTGGTGGGGTCATTTTGGAGGTGGCGGAAATGTCGGGGGATGATTTGGTTTATGCGTAGGTTGGTAGGGTGGAAGTTGAGCACCAGGGGCATTCTGTCCTTGTTACGGTTGGAGGGGTGTGGTCTGAGGGTGAAGGTGCGGGATGTGGACGAGATGCGTTGGAGGGCATCTTTAACCACGTGGGAAGGGAAATAACGGTCTCTAAAGAAGGAGGCCATCTGATGTGTTCTGTGGTGGAACTGGTCCTCCTGGGAGCAGATACGGCAGAGGCGGAGGAATTGGTAATACGGGATGGCATTTTTGCAAGAGATAGGGTGGGAAGAGGTGTAATCCAGGTAGTTGTGGGAGTCGGTGGGTTTGTTAAAATGTCAGTGTGAAGTCGGTCATCATTAATGGAGATGGAGAGGTCCAGGAAGGGGAAGGAGGTGTCAGAGATGGTCCAGGTAAATTTAAGGTCAGATTGGAATGTGTTGGTGAAGTTGATGAATTGCTCAACCTCCTCACGGGAGCACGAGGTGGTGCCAATGCAGTCATAAATGCAGCAGAGGAAAAGGTGGGGAGTGGTGGAGGTGTAATTACGGAAGATCAACTGTCCTACGTAGCCAACAAAGAGACAGGCATAGCTGGGGCCCATATGTGTGCCCATGGCTACCCCTTTTACCTGTGGGTAATTCTAGTTCAAACTAAGCTGGTGGGTGAAGCTTGAGAAGTCTGTGCAGTGCTGTCACATGAGGGAGCAAGAGATTATGCAGATGTCAAACAGGTTATTTCGAGTGCTTATGCATTGGTACTAGAAGAACGTAGACAGTGGTTCAGAAATATAGAGACAGAACCAGGTCAGACTTATATTGAGTTTGAAAGAATTAAACACAGTCATTTTGATAAATGGTGCAGGCCTTAAAAATGGATAAGACCTGTGAGGCTCGAAGGGAGATTATTCTGCTGGAGGAGTTTAAAGACTCACTTCCAGAGATGGTAAGAATTCATGTGAATGAACAGAAAGTTCAAGAAGTGAGAAGCACGGCAGAAATGGCAGGTGAGTATGCATTGACACATGAGATGAAATTTAGCTTCTGGGAGGATTTTCATCCTGTGAGTGATAAAAATTTGGAGAAGGGGGAGATCCTACACTACAAAACATAGAGAAAAGCACACTGGCAATAGGTTAGCGCAGGTGAAAAAAAAAATCCAAGGGGCTCAGTGAAAGGCCTCGGGTGTTCTTACAATAACATAGTGGAACACATAAAAATTACAGTGCCGATGGTTTAAGCAGGGCACTGTGTAAAGGTGTTTTCACTGCAGTAACTTGGGGCACACGGTGCTGGGCATTGAAGGAAGATATTTTGTTATGAAGGAGTTTAAGCCACTGGCATTAGTGAACCTGGAAAAGGAGACCCCAAGTGGAGCCGAGGAGCTGCAGCAGGGTGCACAGCCCAAGCAGGGGCTGGGTATGGAGGCAGTGCCTGGTCTGTATAAAGAATTCGCCTCCGTAGATAAACCTTACTAAGGAAAAACGGGGTGTGGGGGAGGAGAAGTAGTTATAATTTTCCAAGATACGGGACCTGCTCAGTCTCTAATAGTTGAGAAGTGAGAGGCCGTAAAGGCACAACAGATCAGGCAGTATTCGAAGAGCAGGACAACTGATACATCAGGCTTAAACCCATCGTCAGGAATGTGGCGGGGGGAACAGGGGGCTGGAAGATAAATAGGAGGGTAGGAGCTGGGCTGGCGGGAGGGTCACTGGGAGGGCGATAGGAAGAAATAGGTGGGAGTGATTGTGATATGTTGGAGGGGAGGGTGGAGTGGGTAAGTGGAAAGGAACAGGGCAGTGTTAAGTTGAATGGTTGGATCTGAGTTGAGGCTGGGGGAGGGGAGATTTGGAAATTGGCGAGGTCAATTGGTTGATGCTGTATAGTTTGAGGATCCCAGCTGTCCTACTACTATCCACTCCACCCTCCTCTCTGCCCTTTCACCATCAGTCATCACCTGCATCTGCTGATCGCCTTCCAAGCTCCATTCCACCCAGCTCCACACCTACCCTCCTCTGTAATTCTCAGCCGCTTTCCCTCTCCCTTAACCCGCACTTTCCTGATGAAGGACGTATGCCTGAAATGTCAACTCCCCTACCTCTCGGATGCTGCTGGCTTGCTGTGCTTTTCCAGCCCCACACTTTTCAACTCTGATCTCCAGCATCTGAGTCCTCACTTTCCCTCCCCCTCTAATAGTAAGAGATGAAAGTATTTTCACTCTTTCTGACATGTTACTCAACAGCGTGATAATTTGTGAAATGGGGACAGAAATTAAGCATTCCCTTGTGTAACATCAGGTTGGAATGCCAAATCAAGGTTGGGGAAGTAACAGTGAGATTGAGTGACAGAGTGTCAGTTCCAGGAGTACAGTTTGTTCATGGGAATGATTTAGCAGGATCCAAGGTGGAAGAGGCAGCCCTTGTAGTGGAGAAGCCAAAGTAAGACTAGGGAACTGGGGAATTAAAAGAAAAATACCCAGGGATTTTTCCAGACTGTGTAGTAACTTGGAAGCAAGAGAGGAAATTGCAGTACCGTTGGTAATGATCTTCTCGTCTTCACTGTCAACGGGGGTGGTACCAGGGGACTGGAGAGTAGCAAATGTTGTGCCCCTGTTCAAAAAAGGGAATAGGGATAACCCCGGGAATTACAGGCCAGTTAGTCTTACTTCTGTGGGAGGCAAAGTAATGGAAAGGGCACTGAGGGATAGGATTTATGAGTATCTGGAAAGACACTGCTTGATTAGGGACAGCCAGCACGGATTTGTGAAGGGTAGGTCTTGCCTTACAAGTCTTATTGAATTCTTCGAGGAGGTGACCAAGCATGTGGATGAGGGTAGAGCAGTGGATGTAGTGTACATAGATTTTAGTAAGGCATTTGATAAGGTTCCCCATGGTAGGCTTATGCGGAAAGTCAGGAGGCATGGGATAGAGGGAAATTTGGCCAATTGGATAGAAAACTGGCTAACCGGTCGAAGTCAGAGAGTGGTGGTAGATGGTAAATATTCAGCCTGGAGCCCAGTTACAAGTGGAGTTCCGCATGGATCAGTTCTGGGTCCTCTGCTGTTTGTAATTTTTATTAATGACTTGGATGAGGGAGTTGAAGGGTGGGTCAGTAAATTTGCACATGATACGAAGATAGGTGGAGTTGTGGACAGTGAGGAGGGCATTTGTCGTTTGCAAAGGGACTTAGATATGATGCAGAGCTGGGCTGAGGAGTGGCAGATGGAGTTCAACCCTGCCAAGTGTGAGGTTGTCCATTTTGGAAGAACAAATAAGAATGCGGAATACAGGGTTAATGGTAGGGTTCTTAGTCAGGTGGAGGAACAGAGGGATTTTGGGGTCTATGTACATAGATCTTTGAAAGTTGCCACTCAGGTGGATAGAGTTTGTAAGAAGGCCTATGGTGTATTATCGTTCATTAGCAGAGGGATTGAATTCAAGAGTCGTGAAGTGATGTTGCAGCTGTACAGGACTTTGGTTAGGCCACATTTGGAGTACTGTGTGCAGTTCTGGTCGCCTCACTTTAGGAAAGATGTGGAAGCTTTGGAGAGGGTGCAGAGAAGATTTACCAGGATGTTGCCTGGAATGGAGAATAGGTCGTACGAGGATAGGTTGAGAGTTCTCGGCCTTTTCTCGTTGGAACGGCGAAGGATGAGGGGTGACTTGATAGAGGTTTATAAGATGATCAGGGGAATAGATAGAGTAGACAGTCAGAAACTTTTTCCCCGGGTACAACTGAGTATTACAAGGGGGCATAAATTTAAGGTGAAGGGTTGAAGGTATAGGGGAGATGTCAGGGGTGGGTTCTTTATCCAGAGATTGGTGGGGGCATGGAATGCGCTGCCTGTGGGAGTGGTAGAGTCAGAATCATTGGCGACCTTTAAGCCGCATTTGGATAGGTACATGGATGGGTGCTTAATATAGGATAGAAGTTCGGCACAACATCGTGGGCCGAAGGGCCTGTTCTGTGCTGTATTGTTCTATGTTTTATGTTCGATGTAACAAGATCCCACTGTCATACGTTACAACAGGAAGGAAAACCAAAAGATAAAAGCCAAAGGAGTTGATGTACGGAAGACTCAGGCTAAAGCATCTCTAGTGGCTGGAATGCACAAGGACGTAGTTATTTTTTTGTTGTACATGTCATACATGCCAAATGGTAGGTAAGCCACAGGCAGTATAAACCAGCACCTTCGAATACACCTTTCATGTGGTTGATGATTAATTGTGGAGCTCCCCTTTCTGAAATAAAAGTGGAAACCAACATCTGCTGATCATAATGGACGTGTCTCCCCGATTTCCAGGGATAATTCCATTTTGGGGTGTGAAGGCAAAAAGGGAGGCAGAGGAGTTGGGAGCTATCTTTACTCACTATGGGCTATGCTGTGTGATTCAGTCAGACCAAGGGTCTCATTTTACTGCTCAGCTGTTTGATGACGTCATGGATAGTTTTGGCATGCAGCAGTTTGAATGAAGTGCGTCCAATCCCGAATCCCAGGGAGCCTTGGAAAGTTGGCATCAGATGCTGAAGACAATATTAACAGCGTATTGTTAGAATTACCCGAATTATTGGAATAAAGGTGTCCCATTATATTGCTTGCCATTAGAGATGCCCCAAATATATCTACTCATTTTCCTTCTTTTGAGTTAATATTCGTACATGAAGTGAGAGGCCCTTTGAAATGAATGAAATATAAATTGACAGGACCAAAGTCGGAGATCTCACACTTGGATTATGTATCTGAGGTGAGGGAGAGATTGGATGAAGTAGGTGAGTCAGCTAAACAGCACCTGAAAAGGGCACAGTGTAGAGTGAAGCAGGTGGCAGATAAAAACACTGAAACTTTGAAGATTTCCCGTGGGGATGATGTATTAGTATTGCCAGCAGTGGTGGGAAATCCCTTCAAAGCCAGGTTTAGTGGCCCCTTACAAATTAAAAAATGCTGAGTCAGTTAAACTATCTGGTAAAGATACCGAATATGACAAAAATGTGAGAGAATGTCATGTGAATGAATAATGCTCCAGCCACATTTAAGACTCAGGAACAGAGTTGGGGCCAGATGAACAAATTGTGCAGCTTATCTGTATGATGTAGTGATCTATAGCAAGTGATTGAAAGCTCACATGTTACAGTTGCCAGAACATGTTGAACGATTACAAGAAACAAATCTGGTAATAAACTTAAAGAAAACAGAATTCGCGATGGCAGAGGACATTACATTGGACATAGAAGGTTGATCCAATGCAACACAAAGACGAAGGGCTTTGAGGAATTTCCACAACCATCCTCGAAGAAAGAGGTGTTCGATTTTTGGAACTGAGTGGATTCTATCGGAAGATTGTTGCAAACTTCAGCAGCGTATTGGCACCACTGATGGATTTATGAAAGAAGGTCACAGAATTGTGATAGACAGAACAATGCCAGGAGGCATTTGAGAATTTGAAAGCAGGTTTAATCACCCGCACCAGATTTAGCTACACCAAATATTTTGAAACCCTTTGAAAATTGTGTATGATGCTCTGGATATAGAGGTCAGAGATGTGTTGACACAGAAAGTTGATGATGGAATTGAGTGGCCAATTGGCTACTTGTCGAAAAAACTCAATATCCACCAGAAAAAAAATACAAAATTTCAATTATAGATAAAGAATGATTGAATTTCGTACTGGCCTGACAACATTTGAATGGTTACATGACAAATTGTCGCAGATGGTTGTAGACAACAACGACAATCCTTTCGTATTTTTGAAATATTTAAAGACCAGAATATGAGAATATTTCATTGGAGTCTCATGTGACTAACTTTAAACTTAAAATGCACATGCTGTGGGTCCTAAAAATGTGATAGCAGATGTGTTATCGTGGATTTAAAGGAAAAAGTGTAGATAAGATTTGACTTATTCCAGTGCTATATATGTGGGTGGAATTAATCTGGCTGTTATATCTGAGATTAATACTTTGTATTTCAGAATAATGCAGTTAAGAATCAGAGGAAAAAGGTTCATTTTTTTTTCTAAACATGTGAAGTGTTCTGAAGCCGAAAGCATGTCTGGTCACTTTAAGACAGAATGGGTTTTGCTGAAGAGAAAGTATAGCCATAGATGCCAGCGAAAGGGCAGACTGTTCCACATGTAACATTGAGCAGGGAAATGGATACCTGAGTTTTGGTTGCTGTTTTGACAACAATTTAAATACAACCAAACAGTTTGAATAACGCTCAGGATACCCGAAACCAGCGGAATTTGAACGTTGTTGTTTGGACACCTGGAAAGCAGTAAAATTATGAGAATTGCTGTATCATGGGAAGTATTTAAACCCAGCATTTTGAACACTAGAGGGAGAGCCACTGCCATCCAACAGCAGAGTATCTGCTGTAGAGCAGGAGTGCTAACTGGCCAACTCGAACACGCTCTATCAAAGATACATGTTCATGTAAAACCTACTTGCAGTAAACAAAACATGACCCAGGGATGATCAGCAGCTGGAAGAGTGAACTGTGAGAGATTAAAACATAGTGATGCTGAAACACGAGGAGTGGCAGCGATCACTTTTTTCCAAACAGCGGGGAAGATAGAGACTGTGTGGTCTTCAGATTGTAATGTTTAATATGTGGGTTGTTGGAACACCATACTTTTACAGAGTTGGAGTCAGATAGCAAGTAGTTAAGAAACAGAGGGGCTTGTATTTGTGAATAGTTGTTGTTTAGTGTTCACTATTAAAGTTAAGAAACTGACTTGCTCTTCTTAAAAACAAATATAGTGGAATGTAGGAGATCTGTGTCGCTCATATTTTAACAGATTATGAGGTGAGGAGAGCTTTTCTGGGTGTTTGGTTTTAATTAACAGAGGGGTTCGACTCCACCTTGTAAATGTCCATCCACACTAACCCCATTTCCCTGCAGGTTGCCCATATCCTTCTAGTCCTTTCTTATCCACATATTTATCCAAATGCTTTTGAAATGTTGTTAATGTACCCATCAACCACATCTGCTGGCAGCTCATCCACGTACCAGCCTCTGTGGAAAGAAGTGGCCCCTCAGTTTCTCTTTTATTCCTTCCCCTCTAACCTTAAACTCATCCCCTCTATTCTCGATTCTCTAAACCTTGGAAAAAGGTTTCATCCTATCCATATCCCTCATGATTTTATACAGCTCTATAAGGTCCCCCTCAGTCTCCTACACTCTAAACAAAATGTCCTATTTTGTTCAACCTCTCCCTATAACTCAGACTAGTGGGTCCTGACAACATCCTTGTAAACTTCATATGCACATTTTCTAATTTAATAATATCCTCCCGATAACAAGGTGACAAAACTGATCACAATACTCCAAGTGCGGCCTTACCAAAGTTCTGTGTAATTGCAACATAAATTCCCAAATTCTATACTCAATGTCCTGCCTGATGAAGGCCAGTGTGCCAAAAGACTTCCTCGCTGCCCTGTCTACATGTGACTCCACTCGCAGAGAACCGTGCACCTGAACCCAATGGTCATTCTTCCCACGACACACCTTAAGGCCCTCCCATTCAACATGAAACTCCTACCTTGATTTCAGTTTCCAAAAGGCAAGACCTCACACATCTACACTACATTCCATTTTCCATTTCTCGGCCCATTTCCCCACCTGATTAAAATCCTGCTGCAATTTCTGATAAACTTCCTCACTGATCATGCTCCCACTTATTTTAGTGTCAACTGTAAACTTACTAATCATGCCTTGTACATTCTCAACCAAATCGTAGGCAACAAACAGCAATGGACCCAGCCTCCAGTCTGACTATCATCCTTACACTAAACCATCTGCTTCCTACCATCAAGCCAACTGTGTATCCAATTGGCCAGTTCCCCCAGCATTCCACGTGATGTCACTCTCCAGAGCAGCCTGCCATGTGGTACCTTATCAAAGGCCTTACTGATATCCATAGAGACTATGGTTACCACTCGGCCCTCATCAACCTTCCTGGTCACTTCATCAAAAGACTCTAACAAATTTGGGAAGCATGACCTCCCACTCACAAGTCTATGCTGACTGCTCCGAATCAAACCTTGTGTAAGTAAGGGGCGCAGTCAATGGTAGGCTGTCCTTCATTGTAAGATGATTCAAGTACATAAGTAAAGCCATCTTCCTGCTGTTGTGGAGCCTTGCTGAGAGAGTATTTGGGGCACTCTCTACAGAATTGGTCACCTTTGTAAGGAATGATCTCCTTACCACAAACACGGGTGATGGTATCATGAGAATAGAGTGAAGAGGCTGAGTGTTTAATCTGTAGAACTGTGAGAGATTAAAACATAGTGATGCTGAAACACGAGGAGTGGCAGCGATCACTTATTTCCAAACAGACATTGACAGGGTGAGAAATTCCATAGTTTACCCAGGATTGATTGGTTTGGTTTATTGCCACGTGTACCTCAGGACAGGGAAACACTTTATTTATGAGCAGTGGAGGCAGATTATAGTAAGCATGGCCAGACAGATAATAGGGTGGAAATAGACTTGGACAGAGTAAGGCATACAGGTTACACTGAACAGGACGTGCACTAGACAAGATCAACATGAACAAGATCAGCACTATTTGAACTTAGAGAGTCCATCATCAGTCTAACGTGACTTTCCTAATAGTTTATATGCCTACATTAACTCTCCCCACGTTATTGTGCAGTCGGCGTGTGAACCCGTACTGAACGTCAGGTTGCTCACAATCCCCAACAGCAGCCACAATACCTTCCATCTGAAACAGGTAGCCATTCCCACAAGCTTCCACCCTACACAGAGAACACCAGGCTGTCTTCTCGGAGATGGAAGGTGCCTTCTTGTAACTTCACACAAGACATATGGCTTCCCTCCTCACCGCTAGAAAACCACGTTAAAGTCCCACGTGTGTGTCATGAGTATCGGAGCCAAGTGGAACAACGTGGAGCAGTCTGTCTGTGCAGCCTCTGCTCCAATTGTTTATCATGTTGGAGCATCAGTTAGAAGTCACCTCAGACTGCCGATACTGGAGATCAGAGTAGAGTGTCGATTGTTGGAAACGTACAGCAGGTCAGGCAGCATCCGAGAAGCAGGAGAACCGACGTTTTGGGCATAAGACATTCATCAGGAATCAGCATCAATTACGTCATTCTGCCCCTGTGTCAGTGCATTGAGGTGGGAATGGCCTCCTACTGTTCCTGTGTAAGTGACTCAAGGGACTGACTGGCTTCTTCCTCGTTCGACTGGACAAGGCCAAGTTGCTCCTGGTTCCTGTTTGACAGCTCGATGTACTGACAAGTGTGATGATGCTGTAGCTTTAAGAGGCTTTTTTATCCTGGTTTCTTTTAAGAGAGATATTGAACGATTGTTACCAAGCTGGCTAGTTAAGACCACTTGAGTAAACAGCGAGGGAGGCCTTAGGTTTATTTTAATGCAGTGAATGGGTGTGGCCAGCTCTCACAGATTAGGATCACTGGGTTTTGGTTTCTCAGTAATGTCAAAAATTATGGGGGTCTCCACAGAGTTGGAAGTTTCCCAAAATGTCTCCTAGCTGCTACACTCTCTGAATTTTCTCTAGATGCTGTTTTCTATTCCTGCATTTTCCTTTTGTGGTTATTGGAATTTCCTTTGTTGGACTAGTTCATTAGTAATAGTTCCTAGTTCTATTATTCTGTTAAGCTGTCCAATAGAATTATGTTATTCTAAATTTCTCTTTCTTTGGTTTTATTTCATCTTCCGTGTTTAAGTAAATAGTATTTTGCTCACCACCAAGTAGTTTGACCAGTCACATTGCATCTGGAACAGACACTTTACATTTCCTTTAAAATAAGAAAACGTAAGAATCCACCTTACCACCTTCAAATATTTTCCAGGCGCTCTGGTGTGGTCCATCACACGAGACCCCTTCTCTTCCTGAGTAATAGGCTGGAGGCACTGAATGGGTTGTCCCTATTTTTCTCCAATAGTGTAAATGGGCTGAATGATTTCCTCATATTGCTGTAAAACTAGCGTGAGGTGCGGAATGAACTCTTGTTTTACTGTGGCAATGTACAGTGTTAGGCAGTGCTGTTACATGAATGTTACAGACACGTTAACAGCACAAGCCTCAATGGAGTTTGGTCTTCCTGCACATGGACACAGACCAGTTCAGGAGCTGATGGGGGATAAAATGTTCTGAACATTGTGAAATCTTCAGTTACCAACCCCACTTCTGATCTTATGGTGGGGAAGGTGGTGGCGGGGAGACATTGATGAAGCAGCTGAAGAAGTTTGTGAAGAGGAAGCTACCCTGAGGATCTCCCACAGAGGTGACCCAGGACTGAGATGATGAACATCTTCCGTTGTGTCATGTTTGATTCCAAACACTGGAGAGTTTACTCTGATTCCGATTAAGTCCAGGTTTGTTAAGCTCCTTGATGTCAACAGAAGCCTTGATATCAGGGCCAGTCATTTTTACCTGACCCCTTTTGTTCATATCAATAGGCCATGGTATAGGAGCAGCAAGGGTTTTCTTCAAACAGGTGGCATTGAATGTCAGGATTTCTCTTCTCAAGAGTGTTCGGGGAGCCAGATGACTGAAAGTATTTGAAGAGGAGGTAGATGGATATTGACCTGTCAGAGAGTTGAGAGCGATGAGGAATTGGGTATGAAAGAAGATTTCAGACTGAGAACAGATCAGCCACAATCTTGGTGAAGGGCAAGGCAGGCTTGGGGAGTGAATGACCTGCCCATGTTTCTGATGTTCTCACATTCTGTTATTGGAAAGTTAGTGGGTGTTATTTTCATGAATGTTCTGGTATTGAATGTTGCCGTCAGGGAGACCAGGTGATTTTGTGAGCCATCGCTGGGTGAGGTATGGGGGCTGTATTCATAGTGAATTTGGGCCTACAACATGACCAACAAATGGAGCACAAGTTTCAGAGAGGGGAAGCTCTGTACAGAGAGATGAGGGGCCTCTTTCATACCCAGCCTGGGTTTTACAATCACATTTCTCAAATCACCTCAAAGTGTGTGGGACAGTCTTGAAGGGCCAAATGATCTCCTCTGTTTCTGTGCACCAGGTTATAGAAGTAAGTAGCCTCTAAATGCTCCTGCCTAACAGGTTTAATGGCCTGAATGAAACACAGGAGCACGGGACTGAGGGACAGGAGTGAGTCATTAGATACGTTGAACCTTCTCCACCAGGCACGAAGATTGTGGCTGATCAGGTTGGGGTCTCAGCCCCACTTTCCTGTCTGCGTCCCATTATCCATGATTCAGTTCTCTGTCAAATATTTACCTAATGCAGCTTTCAATCAATGTGAACGTAGAGGCATGATAAACTTCCAGTGAAGAGAATTCCCACTTGAAAGGTCTATTCAGAATTATTGTTCGTTCCTCTGATAGAATCAAAGCGTCATGCAGAATGGAAACAGACCCGTTAGTCCAATCTGTTCACTCCGATCAGATGTCAAATCTGATCCAGTTCCATTTGCCAGCATTTGGCCGATATCCCTCGTCTTTCAGATACTTTTTAAATGTGTGATTGTAACCTCCTTCACCACTTCCTCTGACAACACTTTCTGAACACACACCACTCTGTGTGTGAAACATTTATCTTCAGTCCCTTCTAAATCATTCCCCCTCTCCCCTTCATCCTATACTCTCCTGTTCTGGACTCCCCTATCCTGGGGAGCAGAGCGTGGCTGTTCAGAATATCCATGACCCTGCTGGTTTTATAAACCTCTATAATGTGACCCCTCAACCGCTGACACTCCGGGGAAAACACCTCAACCTAATCAACCTCTCCCTAAAGCTCAAACCTCCAGTCCTGGGACATCCGTGTAAGTCATTTCTGCAGAAAACCGAGTTGTACGCAGTATTCTTAAAGTGGCCTCACCAAAATCCTGTACAGATACAACATGCCACCACAACTCCTATACTCAATGCTCTGACTGATTAAGGCAAATGTGCCAAATGTGTTCTGCACCAGTCTGTCTACCTGTGACTCCACTTTCAAGGAACAACGTACCTGCAGCCCTATGTCCATTTGTTTCTCAACACTCCCCAGGACCTGACCATTAAGTGTATAACTTCTGCCCTGATTTGCGTTCACACAATACAAAACCTCGTATTTATCTAAATTAAACTTCATCTGTCAGTCCTTGCCCCTTTGTCCCACCTAGTTGTGGTCTTGGTGTACTCTGAGATAATCTACTACACTACCTTTCTGATGTAATCTGTAAACTTACTAACTATGGCCCCAATATCCACATCTATATCCTTGACATAAATGATGAAATGCAGTGAACTCAGTCCTGATTCTTACAGCACACTGCTGCTCACAAGCCTCCAGTCTGAAAAATACCCCTCTTCCTTCAAGCAATTTTGATTAGCTTTTTCTGTATCCCACGTGACTGAAACGTATTTCATTCTGATTGGTAGAAAGATTAATACTAGCTATGAAGAGAGGCTGAGTAGGTTAGGTTTATTTTCACTCGAAAAAAGAAGATGGGGGGGAAACTTATTGAGGTTTGCAAAATCATGAAGGTTATAGAGAGGGTGGACAGAGACAAGCTTTTTCCCAGAGTGAAGGATTCAATAACGAGAGGTCGTGCTTTCAAGGTGAGAGGTAGACAGTTTAAGGGGGATACACACAGTAAGTACTTTACACAGAGGCGGGTGGGCGTTTGGAATGCGTTGCTAGCAGAGGTGGTAGAGGCAGGCACGACAGATTCATTTAAGGTGCGTCTAGACAGATGCATGAGTAGGTGGGGAGCAGAGGAGTAGGTGGGGAGCAGAGGGATACAGATGGTTAGGAATAGACCAACAGATTTAGACAGTACATTTGGATCGCCTCAGGCTTGGAGGGCGAAGGGCCTGTTCCTGGGCTGGAAATTTTCTTTGTTCTTTGTTATTTAAATGAACACCTTGCTGAAGTCCACATAGACAATGTCAACCAAACTGCCTTCATCAATCTTCTTTGTCACCTCTTCAAAAAACTCAACAAAACTAATGAGACATGATTTCCCATGCAGAAAGCCACGTTGTCTACCCCGATCAGCCCTTACCTTCCCTACTATATGTAGATGCTATCCCCCAGAATCCTTTCCAACAACTTACCTACCACTAACATTAGGCTCACTGGTCTATAGTTCCCCGGCTTTTTGGGTCACTGTTTCCTTTTCTAGTCCCACTCCTGCACTGCTCACAACAAATGTTAAATGTAACCAGGTCAGTGATATAGCCGATGATATTGGTCTCAGATTGGGTCAGGGTCAGTTTTAGCAACAAGTCAGGCTAGTATCGATAATCTGCTCAAATAGCACGTTTATGATCCAGAGCAATGTTACTCCAACTATGGTGGAAAGATGAATGGCAAACTATTTTTGTATTGCAAATATATAATCAATATTTCCCTTTCTATAACACACACACACACACACACACACACACACACACACACACACACACACACACACACACACACACACACACACACACACACACACTCTGCAATTTTTACTTGAAAGAACTTTGTCCGGATATTGTCCCATGTACATTGTCCAAACTATGTCTCCATCATATTCCCTGCTCCATGTCGTTGCATCATTTCTCCTGTGATACACAGAGCCATACCCTGAGCATAAAATGGTCTCGGTCGATTTGAAGATATGTTTTTATGTTCCTGTTTCATTAAAAAATAAAAATGTCTAATTTATTCAGAATACGTGTGTTAAAATGAATGCATTTTTGAAAGAAATACAGAAATTGCTGGAAAAGCTCAGCAGGTCTGTCAGCATCCAGATGCCTTTTACATGCTGTAGTTGTACCCAGCCTCCATCACTTTCTCTGGCAGCTCATTCCATACGCACACTACCCTCTGTGTGAAAAGATGCCCTTTAGGCCTCATCAAAACCTTTCCCCTCTCACTTTCCACCAATGCCGTCGAGTTTTGGACGCCCCTAACCTGGGGAAAAACCCTGACTACTCAACCTATCCATGACCATTCTGATTTTATAAACCTTTCCTGCTGCGTAATGTGACTTCAATCAACACAAATGGCTGTACTTTCAGTCATCCTGGGCCTAAATTCTGAAATGCAACACCGACACCTCTTCCTTCTCCATCAAGTCACAATTCTAAATCCATTTTAATCAGTTTGTTCAGATATATTAGGAGACACTTCCGTGGGATTTACACCTAGACCTTGTGCCCGGAGGTAGGGACACGAGCACCACTCGGCAATACCCATAAGCTGTAACATTATTCTCCTGTGTGTTTGTTCATCAGCCTGTTCTGACATGCTGTGACATACCTCTGCAACAGGCAGGACATGAATCCACACCTTCTGGTCCAGAGCTAGGAACACTACCACACAAGTTCAGGAATTGGAATCAAACCCAGAGCTCTGGCTCAGAGACACGGACACTGCCCACTATACTACCATACCCAGATTTTGGGTCATATTTTAGTGCCCGCTTCCAGCTCAGTGTGGATTGATTATAATCAGGTTACTATTACTGAATTACAAAAAACACTTTGTATTATTAAACAAATGCAAGATATTTGTCTCAACTGTAGGATATTGAGTGTACTTGCTGAATATTGAAATTAACTATGAATATCTTTAATCGCTATTATCTGTAGTCTGCAGTATTAGGGAAAGAAATCCTGCAGAAACACTCTGCCCAATGAAGGGTCTCAAATAGATATTTATTACTGAACACCAGAGGCGAAGGAAGAGCTTAATTTCTGACCCCAAAACACCGATCAATCTTACCCACCTCTAACGTGTGTCTGCCCTCTTCCTAAAACCATGAAAAGATACCAGGCCGCTGATTACTGTCCAGCCTCTCCTCCCCACTGACTGTGTTTGCAATCCATCCCTCCTCCCTCTAACCACACAAGGCAACCCAAGCTCAGGGACTTTGTGAACATCAAGGCCGGAGTGTGCAGGCCTCCTGGAGAGGGGTGGTCATTTTAAAATTGAAGGGGGAGGGGGAGGTGGCAGTCATATCACACACTGGGCTGAGGGGTGGTAGATGGAGTTTAGTCTGGATTAATGCAACGCATTGGATTTGGTAAATCAAACACGAACAGGACCTATACAATTAAAAGTAGGGTCTTTTGGTGGTGTTTTTGAACAGAAACCTAGGCCATCAGGTTTAATTCTTTAAAATTTGCATCTGATATAGAAAGTGGCTAAGAAGGAGTTTAACACACTTGTCTTCATTGTGGTTCATATGGAGGTTTCTTCAGATCATCTCAGCGTCGAGTTCAGCCTCCCCAAATGTCTTGTCTTGTATCACTAACAACGACACAGACCTATCCCTCAGATTCCACAGAATCAGTTCAGGTGGAGCATACAAATAGCAAGGCAAAAGCAAATATTGGTGCATTATATTTCTAAACCAAAACACTTGCGAAAAATCTGAGTATCATATGCTCTGAAATTTAGAAATACAAGTATTGTGGATACTGTGGTCTTATTGGATGGTCTCAAGTTGCATATAAACTGCATTAACTAAGTGATTGCTCATGGTGTGAAAAATAAATTCCCTAAGTGTATATGAGGTATGTTGAAAAGTATGTTGTGAAGCAAACTATAGAGCAGGTTATTTTGGATTTGGTGTTGTGTGGCCAGGAGGGCTAATAATAACCTTGCTCTGAAGCAGCTTTTAAGGAATCGTGGCATTAATACGGTGCACTTTACACGGTGCCTGTATACAATATAGAATGACTGAACATTCTGGTTAAACATCATGGAAGACTGGAGGCTAGAGGGTCACGTTAGTTTCAGTGAATTAGGAAAGTATAATATAACATTCAGTGGGTGACAAGCAATGGTTGTTAGAGCCATAGAGTCCTACAGCACGGAGACAGGCTCTTCGGCTCAAACCAGTCTATTTTGACCAAAATGTCCATCCACGCTAACCCCATTTCCCTACCATTGCTCCATATCCTTCTAATCCTTCCCTATCCATGTTTTGTCCAGATGCCTTTTAAATGTTGTTAATGTTCCCGCCTCAACCACTTCCACTGGCAGCACATTCCATTTGTGTACCAGCCTGTGTGTAAAACAGTTGTTCCTCTTTAATTCTGTCCCCTCTGACCTTACACTGATGCCCTCTAGTCCGTGATAACCCAACCCTGGGAAAAAAGACTGAGTACATTCACTCGGTCCATGCCTGTCATGATCTTATACACGTCTGTCAGATCCCCCTCAGCCTCATACACACTAAAGTAAAAAGTCCTAGCTTGTCCAACCTCTCCCATTGAGATGGTAACAACTTCGTAAATTTCTTCAGCAGTCTTTCCAATTTAATAACACCCTTTCTGTAGCAAATTGAAGAAAACTGAAACATTACGCTACCAGTATGGCCTCACCAGCATCCTATATGACTGCAACGTAACTCCCTGATGTCGATACTCAGTGATATACACTGATTAAGGCCAGTGTGCCGAAAGCATTCGTCATTGTCTGTCTACCTCTGACTCAACTTTCAGAGCATCATGCACCTGAATTCCAATGTCCCTCTGTTCCACTGCACTCCTTAGGACCCAACCATTCACCAGGAAACTCCAACCTTGATTTGACTTTCTAAAATGCAGAAACTTACACTGATCTATATTAAAATCCATTTGTCATTTCTCAACCCACTTCTCCAGTGGATCAAGGTACTGCTGTAATTTCTGAAATTTCTGATAACCTTCCTCACTCTCCATGATGCCGCTTATTTTAGTGTCATCTTCCAACTTAAGAATCATTCTCATCTAAATCATAGATTTATGTAATATGTAGTTGTCCCAGCACCAATGCATGAGGCATTCCCTAGTCACAGGCCTTCATTCTGACCGGCATTTTTCCAGTATTACCCTCTGCTTCCTACCATCAAGGCAATTTTGTACCTAATTTGCCAGCTCCCCTTCAATTCCATGCAGTCTAACCTTCCAGAGCAGCGTACCATGTGGAACCTTATTGAAGGCCTTACTGGAATCAACCTAGACTACGTATACCATCTGGACCTCCTCAACATTGCTGGTCACTTTATCAAAGAATGTCAACAAAATTGTGAGTCATGATCTCCTTTATACAAAACCCTGTGCTGAATTTGATGAAGGGCTTTTGCTCGAAACATCGATTTTCCTGCTCCATGAATGCTGCCTGACCTGCTCAGTTTTTCCAGCACCATTCTCATCTTACTCCGAATCACACCCTGTCTTTCCAACTGCATGTATATATAATCTATCCGAATCTTCTCAAGTAACCTACCCACTAGATTATAAGTTTACTGGTCTTTAGTTTCGAGGTTTATCTTTGTAGCCTTTCTTAAATGCAGGCTCAGCATTTGCTACACTCCAGTTGTCCGGGACCTCACTCGTTGGCCAGCGATGATAGAAAAGAGCCAAGCAGTGCTCCCGCAAATTTCTTCTCTGTCCTCCTATACTCCTGCGGTGTTCCTGAATATATCTGGTCAGGACCAGGAGTTTTTAGAAATACTGCAAAGTCTGAAAAATACGTCTATTTATTTCAGGTACAAACACCAAAGAAAGGGAAAGTGACTCAATGATGGTTAACGTAAAAAAATAGAAAATATATCAATCATAGGAAGTGATTTCAGAAGAATTCCAGCTATTGTGAAAACCTGAGAATTCTTAGAGGTTAACGATCCAAAAAGGAAGGCCATGAAACTGAAAAGGAAATCAAAAAGAGAACACACATGCAAACAAAAAGGAACACAAAGACTGCATCAATCTACGATCGATATTTCAAAGGAAACAAAATAAAAGCAAGGTCAAATGTGGAAATTTGTAATCGGGAGAGGAGAGGTCATTGTGGAGAACAGGAAAATGGTCGAGAAATAACCAGTTACTTTGCATCTGTCTTCATGTAACAATATCCAGAAAATCCCCCAGTAATACCAAGTGATCATATCGGACTTCCGGAGCTAAAGACATAGAGTCAATTCATATCAGTAACAAGGTAGTAGTTGAACATGGAGCTGGGTTGCGCATTGCGAAGTCTGATGAAACAGATGCACAACCACCTGATGAAGAAGCAACACTTCGAATGCTCGTGCCTCTGAATAAACATGTTAGACTATAAGCTGATGTTGTGTGATTTTTAACCTTATTACTTGTGGTATTCATAAATGATGCAGCTGTGAATATGGACGAGGGGTGGGGCGGGGTCATCAGTAAGTTTGTGTTTGATACAATGATTGTCTGGGTGGTTGGCAGTGGCAAGGAAATTCTTATGTTTCAGGAAGATACAGAGGAAATGGTCAGCTGGCTGGATCAATGGCAGATGGAACGGAATTCTGCTAAATATGAGGTGATGCACTTTGGAAGAAGGGACCAGGCAGGGGAGTACTCAATGAATGGCAGCACACTAAGAACGTCAGAGTGTGCTTCTCCACACATCCCTGAATATGACTGGACAAGTTAATGTACAATTTGAGAAAACATAGGCGCTGTTAACATAATCTTTATTCATCGAAGCATAGATTATAAGAGCTATGCAGAACTTCGGTGAGGCCGAGATGGAATATTGTGTGTAGTTCTGGGAACCACATTACAGGAAGGATGTGATTGCACTGGAGGGGGTGCAGAGGAGATTCACCAGGATGTTCCCTTGGATGGAGCATATCAGCTATGGAGAGAGGCTGCATAAGCTCGGGTTGTTTAGTTTGGAGGAGAGAAGGATGAGGGGGCCGTGATTCAGAAGGGAAGGTTTACAAGGGACATAGACACAGTGGATAGCAAACGCTGTTCCTTTTAGTCAAAGGGCCAAAATTTTAAAGTGAAGGATTTGAGGTTTCGTGAGGATTTGATGGCTGTTTTTCACCCAGAGTGTGTTGGGGTTTGGAATTCGTTTCTTGAGACGATAGTTATTATGGTAACCTCTAAACCATTAGAAAATACACGGTTGTGCACTTGAAATGCCATAAGACTCTCGGCTACAGGCCTTATGTCAGAAAGTGGGAATAATGTCGACCGTGCTGTATTTCTGATGGTAGAGAGTCTGTACTTCTGGTTGTGGACAGTTAATCATTGAGTAGCTTAAGATAGGAATTGATGGTTTTCTGAAGAATATCTTATCAAAACGTATATGAGTGAACTTCTAATATCTTCTGGAAAATATGTCAATGGCAAAAGTAAGAGAAAAATGAGCAACTTTCTTACAGTCTGTTACCAAATAATTTAGGACCGGGAAATAGCAGAAATATGGAACAAATATTTCAGTTATGCCTTCATAGAAGAAAACAAAGAAAAAAAAGAAAATTTCCTAGCAATACGAGGGAACTTTTGTCTGGTGAGAAAAAGGGAATAGAATGAAATTAGCAACTAACAGTTTTAGAGGAAGTATTGGATTGAAAGTAATGAGCATAGACAAAGTGAACAGAGATTTATGAAATGGGAATCATATTTAACAAAGTGGCTTTTAGCAAAATTGTGGAGAAGGCATCAATGCAATACGATTGAAATCTCAGAAAGATTTCTGATAAAGCCCCAAGTGTTTTGTGCAAATCCGAATCCTATAGGACTGGGGCTAATATATGTTCATGGTTTTAGAATGGGACAGCTGTCAGGAAACACTGAGTAGGAATAAAACCATGATTTTTGAATGGAAGGCTTGGAGGATATAACAAGGATCGGGTTTTGGGATCCAGTTAATCCCAATTCACATCATATCTTTGGATGAGGGTCTCAAATATTCCCAAGTCTGCTGACAGCACTAAACGATGTCAGCTTATGAGTGGATGAGGAGCTCCAAAGTGACAGAGACAAATGGAGTGACTGGGCAAATACCTGGCAGATGGAGAGCAATGAGAGAGATATGATGTTGTGTATATTAATGGGAACCATAGAATGGCAGCCGATCATTTGAAAAGAGATTGGTTGAAAAATGTTGCTCTATAAAGGAACGTAAGCTGCACTTTTGTTTGTTTCTGCGCAGCCCACCGAGTCCATGTAGGGCAGTGAGTTCTGAAGCCAGAAGTCAATACTGGGAATGGCATTGGCACGCTGACCAGTATACATAGACCCACAAGTGGGGAACTTAACATTGAAAAGAATCTAGATCTCGCTGTACACCAGCCACTGAAAGCTATATTGCAGGAGCAGTGAGCAGTTAGGAAGGTAAATGGTGTATTGACCTTCATTTCAGGGAGATTTGAATACAGGGGTAAGAGTCATTTACTGCAGCTGCACAGGGCCTCAGTGGGACCCTATCTCAAAGAATGACCAGACTGATCTCTGGGATGACAGGCTTGTTGTGGGAGCAGTATTTGGGGCAACGGAGCCTGTATTCCATGAGCTTTAGGAAAATGAGAGGAGATCTCATTCAAATACATAAAACTCTGACAGGGCGAGACAAATTGGAAGCAGGGATGATAATTCCCCAGGCTGGTGTGCACTAAACAAGGAACCACAGCAATATCGCATTCAATAAATACGTGTTATTGGAGAACTGCCTGTATATTGAATGGAGGAGCAAAATTGATGGACCGAAGGGATTACAGTAGTTCCTACTTTATAAATCACAATCTTTAAACATATTCAGAGAACTGATCACTGTATGGGAAAAAACTGCATTGAGAAGACGTTCGGCCATGAATTAGCATGGGGAAAGCTCAATGTGTTGAATCACTTCCTTCTTTCCCGACGTTTCTCTGCAGTCTGTGGGAAAGCGCTGTAAAAGTTGTCATAAGCACTCAGCTGATAGGAAGGAGGCCTCTGCAGGTTCAAGAGGACTGTGTTTCCCATTCCCTTTTCCGATACTGAGACTGGGGCATGGTGTTCTGTCCGGTTATATCCTTTAAGACGTTGGAGCATTTTGATACAATAGAGTGTCTTGCTTGGCCGATTCAGAGACCATTGAAAAATTTATCACATGTCTGTGTGTCTGTAGTCACTTTTAGACCAGACCAGGAAAGCACGGAGATTCACTTCCTGAAAGTGGATTGGTCAAGGAGATCAATGTTTACAATCATCATTGGGCAAAAGATCACTATTACTGACACCAAATTTTAGATCTCGATATTTTATTAACTTTAACTTCCACCAGCTTCCAGAGCATTAGTTTGGTCTGGATTAATAATCCAGTGACATTTCCACAACAGCACCATCTCCACATGGGGACCTATCAGAAAGCACACTGAGCAGGTTATTTCTGTGCTACTTTACAGATCTGTCAAAAAGAACTCTCACCAATTTGACTGTCGTGATGGCACTGAAGGGGTGGTAAATGGTCAGATTGTAGTTATTCCCCTCTTAGGGGATTGGACATAGTTGAGTAGTTTTCCACATTGTCAGGGAGATATCAGAGTTGGAGCTGGAATGAAACAGCTTCCTCAGGGACATGCCTTTTGTGCAGCACAAGTCTTCAGTCCTATTGCAAGACTGGTGTCAGGGCTCATTGCCTTTGCTGTTTCTATTGTGTTCAGCTAATTCTTCATGTCAAATGCAGCGAATCGAATTGATTGAAAACTGGCATCTGTGATTCTGTTTTATCATGATGAGGATGAGGTGTTCCATCGACTCAACAATATTTCATCTGTAATGCCACCTTCTGTGTTCAAAGTGAATGCGTTTCCCTTTGTTTTTCTCCCTGACCATGATTAAGATGTCTGTAGTGTCACTGACGCAAGTCCTATGCAGTTTCAGAATCAAGGACCTTGTCACCATGCATTATTGTTCAGTCCCCAGTGTACGGCGCTTCAGATTGGATGGGATGTTTGAGCATCTTTGACAGACTTTGGAATTTGTTCAAAAACAGAAATTGTTGAAGAAACTTCGGACGATGTTGCAGCATCTTCTGAAGTGAATGCAGAGTGAAACTTTCAGGTCCAGTGACCCTCTACAAAGCTCCAGTTTATCCAGCAATTTTTCTATTTTTATTTGCCGCATCCATAGTTATTTGTTTTGTTCCTATTCATGTCTGAGGAAACTCAGCAGTTTTGTCTGCATCTGCAGAGACAGATAAACAGGGTTAGCGTTTCAAGTCCCGTGTGGCACTTCTTCAGAACTGAAAAGGATCGGAAACTGGGATTTTTGATCCCTTGTCATAGGTGGGGGATGGGTGACAGGGAAAAGAGGGTGTGGCAAAGAGAAGCGGGCTTTAAGCACTGGTGAACGAGAAAATGATATAAAATGGATGTAAATTAAGACGTGGCTGGGGGAAAGGGATTCTCTCTATTGAGTACAAGGTAAAGACGATACAATCACACAAGGTCATAGGGAGGCCAGGAGGGAGAATGTTGACTATGTGGCATTATATAGAGCTGGCCTTAACTACTTTTTCACTGTAGAGATCTTCACCACTTTTAGACAAAGGAATTCAGGTGTTTGACTTCTTATTGGCACTAGTAAACGTTTCTTGCTGTCTTGGTATTGTAATATGGAAAAAAATAAATAACAGCATGAAGTTTGGGCTGAGTATTGCTTTACTGTCATGTTTAATATAGTTTCAAATTTGCAGTGCGTATCCTTAAGTGCTTGTTCTTGAATTTAGTATCAGACGGAGTGTAGAAGGTTGAGGGGTGACATTACAGAAGATTATAAAATCATGAGTGGCATGGATGGGGTGAATAGCCAAGGCCTTTTCCACGGGATGGGGGAGTTCAAACATAGAGGGAATAGTTGTAAGGTTAAAGAGGGAATATTTAAAAGGAACGAAGGAGCAACAATTTTACACAGAGGGTGGGTTGGGTATGGAATGAGCTGCCAGAGGAAGAGTGGTAGATACGTGTACAGCTACAACATTTGAAACTCATTTGGACAAACAGATGAATGGGAAACATTTCGAGGCATGTGGATCAAATAAAAGCAGATGGGACGAGCTTAATTTGGAAAACCTGGCCAGCACGGACATTTAGAAAAGCTTCACGCAGAGTCAGTGTGGTTTTGTGAAAGGGAAATTATAATTTGGCCTGTAAAATCATGTAAAGTATTTCTGGAGATGCCTGAGAATGTAACAAGCGGACTTGATAAAGGGGATCTGGTAGACACCAGGCTTTCCAGATATTTTCCGCAAGGTATTAAAATAAAAGTTCTTACATAAGATGGAAGTTCATAGGATGACGGATAATGTAGTAACATGGGATGATGATTGGTTAACACTAGAAATCGTGGATTCAGGATTAATGGATTTTCATGATCTAGGTATATCTGCTGGAGTACACAAATATCAGTCCAATGACATCAGTTATTCACAATCTATACTGATAGGCTGATGGCAGGAGCTGAGTGCAATACACATCTGAGGTTGTCAATGACTCTGAGAATCAAAAGGCAGACTGTTACTTAATGAAGACGACTTCCAGAAAAGGAGCAGTACAAAGGAATTGGAGTGTTCCTGTGTATGAAACATAAAGCCAGCATGCTGACGCAGCAAGTAACTAGGTTGGTTCATTAGACGGCTTGCTGGGCCGAAAGGAATGAGTTATTGAGAACCTCTAAGATCGTGAGGCGATTATTCATTGGGGTTTTAATGGATGAGGAGTGATACTGCTGAAAAATACAAGACACAGAAGGGGCTTGAGAAGGTCGATATTGACAGTTGTTTCCACTCCTGGGTGGAGTCTCAAACTCGAGGATATAGATACCGAATATGGAACATCGATTTCAATCTGAGACACAGAGTGATGCCTTCTCTCGGAAGGTAGTGAATGTCTGGAATTCCCTAACTCAGAGATGTGTGGTGAGATACACGGAGTCGGCAAGAAAGTGGATTTGAGCCCTGGAGTAGATTAGCCATGTTCTTATTAAATGACAGGGCTAGTTTGAGGGGTGGAATGACCTACTCCTGTTCCTATTTATTCATTTCACGTTTTGCTTTTGGAAGGTAACTGATTATTTTTCTGGAAGTTGTGTTGCACAATGCTGCACTCAGGGAGAACAGAGGATTTGTTTGAGTTAACCCTGGGTGATGTATGGGGGCTGTATTCCCAGCGTATCTGGGTCTGTAACATGACACATATCTGGAGCAGAAGTTACAGAGAGGGGAAGCCTGGGAACAGGGATTGGGGATGAGGGTTCACTTCCTGACCCAGCCAGGATTTTTCAAATACATTTCCCAAACTACACCAAACCATCAGAGTTGCCTGTATCTGCCACCATTTTGCAGGTCAGAAGGGCTCAATGGAACATCAGAACACAGGGCTGAGGAACACAAAAGGGCCATTCGGCCATTTGACACTCCTCCACCAGTAAATGAGGTCATGGCTAATCTCATTTTGGTCCCAGCTGCACTTTTCTCTCCTTGCACCATTATCCCTGATTCACCTGTCATGGAAAATCAGACGAAGTCAGCCTCAATATAATATAAAGATTCAGCCATCCCAAACTTCAGGGAAAGAGAATTCGCACTTGAATGAATTCCCACTTAGTGAATTTCTCCTAATTCTTGCTATGACTGAGGATGGGGAGTGTCACTGTTTCCTTTTCTAGTCCCACTCCTCTACTGCTCGCAGCAAATTTCAAATGCTACCACTTTGGTGATATGGCCTATGATAAAGGTCTCAGACTGGATCAGGTTCAGTGATAGGAACAAGTCAGGCAGATTTCTTTAGTCAGCCACAAGTAACTAATAGAACTAACGGATGTGAATGCTGAATCTGTGATTAGCACTGCTACCTCCCATCACCAAGGAGCTGGGTTCAATTCCCACCTCGGGCGACGCTCTGTGTGGAGTTTGGGCATTCAATATGCAGATATCTGTGTAGGTTTCCTCGCAATGCTCCAATTTCCTCCCACAGTCCAAAGATATGCATCTTAGAGTGGATTGGCCATGCTAAAAAATTGCCCACGGTGCACAGGGATGTGTAGGTTAGATAGGTTAGTCATGGGAATGCAGGGTTACATGGATAGGGAAAGGGGGGCAGGTCCTGGGAGATGCTGTTCGGAGGGTCAGCGTGGACTTGATGGAATGGATATCCTGCTTCCACACTGCAGAGATTCTATAAAAATTACAAGAAATTTGAACAATACTCAGTGCGTATCTATCTGATCCACTCTCCTCTAGGTCTTGTATGTTTCAATAAGATCACCTCTCATGCCATGAATAACCTGTTAAAGCCTCCATAATATAAGGCCCTCATCCCTGGAATACTTGAAGTGAAACATCTCCGAACAGCTTCCAATATAATTATATCCTTTCCTAGATAAGGAGACAAAGAAAAACTAATCGCAAAATCAGTTTTTGAGGTTTAGGTTTGTTTCCTCAGCATTATAAGTCTTTGTAACTCTCTTCCCCACAGAGCATTGGAGGCAGAGATATTGAATATTTTTGAGGCACAGAAGTTTCATAAATAACAACGCAGTCGAAGATTATCGGGGATTGACAAGAATGTGCTGTGTGGGGCAAAATGTAGACAATGGTACCAAATGACACAGCTCCAGAACATCCATTAATATAATGCAAAACAAAATGATAACATTGATACAATGTTAAGGGGGAATCCAAGATGGCCACGATCCAGAAGGTCTGTTTTGCTGGGCTCTGCATCATAGCACGGCCAAAGTAGTGCTCTCACCCACTCCATCCCAGCCATTCACTTAAAATTCAACACTAAAAGAGCGATAGAATCTTTACTAATCCCGTTTTATCAAGTGGAAATGACAAAACACGGGAAAGGACCGAGTAAGTCCCAACACACCGTGCACCCGTCAGAAGCATCAAACATACCTGAGGCCGCTGCTGCAAACAACTCTGCTCGTTCCATGGACCCAGTTACTCACCAGGCCTTGGTCACTGAGTTCACCAAGTTAAGTGAAATGATTGAAGGCATGATTGAAGAAAAGTTCAACAGTAGGCTAGAGCCGCTCTCAGCCGTGCTCCAAAAACATGACTTGAAAGCCTTGGAAACAGAACGGATGAGTTTGAGTGCCGATCTGCAGTGGCAGAGACTACAACTGATTTCTCCAAGGAGCGGATGCTCGCCCTTGAAAAACAGGTCTGCACCTTAACTGAACAAGATCACGACCTTGAGAACAGGGGTAGGATGAAGAATGTTCACGTCATTGGTCTGCTGGACCAGATGGCAGGTGGTCAGCCAGTGAGTATTTTTGAGAACTGGCTGCCGCGATTCCTTCACTTCGAAGCTGAAGAGGAACGGGTGAAGAGTGAGACGGTTCATCGGGTTATGACGCAGAGGTCAGACTCAGACCAACGCCTTCGCCCTGTCCTTGAGCGATTACATAGTTATGGGGACAAACAAAGACTGATGGAAACTTCCTGAACCCAGGGGAAAGATCAATGGCTTTTATTCACGAGAGCTCCAGGACTATGATCTTTCAGGACATTTCAGCAGCGGCGATTCAAGAAAGAAAATATTTTGATGATATCAAGAGAAGGGTAAGGGAATTCGGGATTCAGTATTTCTTATGGTTCCCAGTGGTGCTCTGTATTGCTTTGAATGGATCCGTGAACCCGTCTGACTCTCCAGGGAAAGCGAATACTTTGTGGATATTTTAAAGTAAGCTGGATGTTTAGACAATCATGTTTCTCTCTTAAAGAAATTTTGTTGGATTTTTCTGGTAGTAACCAGTGCTAAGTTATAGTCGGGGATGGGTAGAGTACTCAATTTTATTTTCTTCATTAATATTACTACTCGTTTTCTCTTTCTTTGCTAAGTGCCCACCGGCAGTTCAAGCCGAATTTTTGTTGTTAATTGCCCTGGATGCCATATTGGTAACGGGCAGAAGATAAAGTTTTGTGATATGTAAGCGTCCCCGGTGGGCAGGGCTGGTTTGGCGGTAAATTACCCTATCAAGTGTCATTGGCACTTTGGTCTTTGTTTCGTTCTTCGTTTTTTTTTATGCGTTTACCTTTGGAAAGTTTTGAGAGCTGGTTATGTGTAGTAGTTTTAGTTTGTACAGTTTGTAGGCTCTATGAGTCTTTTTTCATTAATGATCAGCGATGTTTAATTCGATGTGAAACTCGAGAGTTGAAATGTTGCTACAATGTGTTATAGATAATGATGTGCTTAAATGTTGTATCTGGAACATTAAGGGGAGCCATCTGCCAGTCAAGAGGAAAAATATGCCTTCCAGTCTTCAAAAGGAGAGGGTGAATGTTGTCCTATTGCAGGAGATGCACCTTGATGACAAGGAACATTTGACGTTACAGCAGGGCGGTTTATCGGGTTTATTTCTCGTCTTTTAATATTAGGAGCAGGGGAGAAGCCATACTGGACAGGAAGAAGCTTCCATTTAAATTATTAGATTGTATTGGACACTCACGGGAGGATCATAATCCCTAAAGCCTTGTACTATGGGAAATAATACAGTATTTTGAATGTTTATTGCCCCCCAGCGCACCCTCTTAAAATCCTGGTAATTGCATTTGCCAAATTAAGTTATCTTGCAACTTGGCACATTATTGTAGAAGGAGATTTCAACTGTCTTATGTACCTCATGATGGGCAGAATGTTTAAACGGCCACTGCATATAAATAAGGATTTCTAGACATGAAGGAATTAGAGAGATACGAGTACGGTGTGGAAATAAACAATCAGCTATGAATATCTTAAAATAGGTAGAAAGGTCGATTGACCAAAGGACCTACTGCAGTTCCTGTATTGTATTTTCCAAAGATCAGTCATATTAAGAGATATGTGCATCGTGTGGATCAAATTGCATTGGGTTGATGTTCGTCTATGGATGAGAATGGTGAGGCCTCAATGTGTTAAATTGACCTATTCTTTTCCCGATGTTTCTGTGCAGTCTGTCAGAAAGCTATGCGAAAGTTGTCACCAACTCACAGGTATTTGTTAGGAGGTCTCTGCAGAGTCGACATGACTGTGTTTCCCATTTCCTTTTCCGACACTAAGGTTAGTAACTAGTGTTCTGACCAGTTTTGTCAATTGAGACGTCGGAGCACTTTGATACAGTTGAGTGTCTTGCTTGTCTGATTCAGTGAACATTGAATTTTTCTCACATGACCATGTGTCTGGAAGCATTTTGAGGCCAGACCAGGAAAGCAAGAGAGATTTGCTTTTTGAAAGTGCATTGTGGAAGCAAGTTGGTGTTTACAATTGACATTGACATCAAGGACATTTTCACTGGCACGAGATTTTAGATCTCCATATTTTATTACTTTATTTTAAATTCTATCAGTTGCCAGAGCATGAGCGTGGTCTGGATGAGTAATTCAGTGATAGTTCTACAAAAGCGCCATCTCCACGTGGGACCAATCGTAAACCACACTGAGCTGTTTACTTCAGTATTGCTTCAAAGCTCTGTGAAAAAGAACTCTCACTAGTTTGACTCTCGTGATGAGAGTGAGGGAGTGGTAATTGGTCAGATTCTAATTGTTCTCCTCTTAGAAGACTTGACTTAGTCGAGTAATTTTCCACATTGCCAGTGAAATGTCAGAGTTGGAGCTGGAATGAAACCGCTTCCCCACAAACACGGCATGTTGTCAAGCAGAAGTATCCTGATCTATTACAGGACTAATGTTAGGGGCCATTGCCTTTGGCGTACCGACTGTGTTCAGCTGTTTCGTGATGTGCAGCAATTCGAATTGTTTGAAAACTGGCATCTGAGATTATGTTGCCATCATCCACGCAACACTTCTGTCAGAGGATGGTGCAGACACTGCATCCTTGTTTTTATACCGTAGCGACGAGCTGTTCCATTCTTTAGGGGAATGGCAAATCAATAGCCGAGTGGTGTTAGTTCAGTGACACAAGTAATGGTCTGAAAACATGACTTCCAATGCTGTCACAGCAGGTCGTGAAATTCAAATGCAATTAATGTTTGCAATTAAAAGTCTAATCATGATCATGAATCCATTGTTGGTAAAACCCATGGAGGTCACTCATGTGCTTCAGGGAATGCAACTTCCATCTGCACCACGTCTGGTCTACATGTGACTCCAGACCAACGGGAATGCGTCTGACTCTTAACTGCCCACAGGACAATAAAGGATGAGAAATTTAGGGACGCCCTACTTCGTTGAACACTTTTCTGTTCAAAATAATATTTGTGGAACCCTCTTCTCGAGTAAGATATTTCAGAGTTGAATTCCATTTCTGGCTGGATGTGGAAGGACTGCAGAGCTTCGATCTGATCTATTTGATTTGGAATCAATGCACCCTCTCGATCAGAAGTTAGTTCCGCTGTTAGTAATGTAAGCAATCAAATGTGGTAGCTACCTACTCTGATCTCTGAATGGTAACATTTCCATTTAGATTTTCTGATTCATCTGAGGGTCTGTTCGTATTGTCACGACTCTAAGTTGTCACGTTCCTCAAAACATTTTAACACATTCATCTGAATCTTTTCTTTCCAATAGTCTCACATTCTATGTTTGAAGTGATGTCTTTCCCTCTGTTTCTCTCACTGACCATGATTAAGCGCTGTGTAGTGTCAATGAAACCAGCCTTATTCATTTCAGTTCAAAAGAATTTGAACACCTTGCATTATCGTTCACTTCCTGTTGTATGGCTGTGCATGTTTGTCAAGGCTTTTGAGCCGCTTTCACACACGTCTTTGGAAGTTGTTCAAAAGCAGCAATTTCTGGAGAAACACAGATGGTCGAGCAGCATATTTGGAGACAGAGAAATATAGATAACGTTTCAAGTCCACCGTAATCATTCTTCTGAACTAAAAAGGATTGTAAATTTGGCTTTCTAATATCTTCACAGAGGAGGAGGAGGGGTGATGGGAAGCAGCTGATGTGGAGGGATGACGCCACAGAGTAACTGGCTTTTAGTTGTCGTGAAAGTGAAACAGGCATAAAAGGTGTGTAAATTCAATGGTGAATGTGGTAAATAGATTAGCTTTATTGTGTGTAAGATAAACAAGACAAGGGCAAGGTAATAGGGAGGCCAAGAGGGAGAATGTATGTTAAATGGGGAATGGTCATAACGTGGTCATGGTTTTAAAGGTTTGAATTAAATATTAACTCCTACAGGCTTTAACGTACCAAAGTGCAAATGAGTTGTTCCTCCAGCTTGGGTTGTGCTTCAGTGGATCATTGCAGCAGCATGTTTGCATGAGAGCAAGGTAGGTTAATGAAATGAGTAGCACTGCGAAGGTCAAGTTTTATTCCTACAAACAGTGTTAAAGTATTCCTCAAAGCAGTCTCCATTTAGTTTCCCCAATGTAAAGAAGATTTCATTGTGAGCAAAAATGACAGAAGAAAGGATTGAAACAGTAGAAGTGAAATGCTGTTTGATCTGGAGTGTGCGTTTGGGGCCTTGGACAGTGAGGAGGGAAGAGGTGTTTGAGCAAGTGTTACAGCTACTGCAATTGCCTGGGAAGTGACACAGGGAAAATGGAAAAGTGTTCAGAGTGGGGGACGGAGTTGCAGCCTGAATGGTTCCTGTGAAATACGGATAATCGTTTGAGGACTCGTCTACTGAGGTATGATAAGCTGAGGTTAGAAACAGGAAAAGAGAGGCAACCCTATTGGGAGGTATCTCCAGGCTTCCGAATATTTCCAGAGATATCGAGGAGAGGATATCAAAGATGATTCTTGATAGAAGCGAGAGTGAAAAGGTAGTTGTTATAGGCGACTTTAACATTCCAGATATTGAGTGGGAATACTATATTCCAAGTAGTTTAGATGTGTCAGGTTTTTATCCAGTGTGTGCAGGAGGGTTTCACGACACAGTATGTAGACAGGGCTAAAAGAGGCGAGGCCAGATTGGATTTGGTACAGGATAGTGAACCCGGCAATGTTTCAGATTTGGACATAGGTAAGCACTTTGATGATAATGATCACAACTCGGTTATGTATACTTTCGCGATGGAAAAGGATATTTAAATACCGCAGGGCAAGATTTTTAACGATATTGGGGTAAGTCAATTATTATGTGATTCGGCAAGAGTTAAGATGTTGAAGGTAACTGCAGGGGAGGGGCACGATTGATATGTGGACATTATTCAAGGGAACGTTCCTGCGTTTCCTTGATAAGTATGTACCTGTCAGGCAGGGAGGAAGTTGCCCAGCGAGGGAGCCGTGGATTACGAAAGAAGTTGAAGCTCTTCTCCAGAGAAAGAAGAAGGCCTATGTTAGGATGAGACGTGAAGGCTCAGTTAGGGCGCTTGAGAGCTACATGTTAGCCAGTAAATACCTAAAGCGACAGGAAGGGACATGAGAAGTAATTGGCGGATAGGATCAAGGAAAATCCTTCGACTTTTTCCTGGTACATCAGGAGCAAATTGGACTAACCGAGGAAAGTAGCAGGAAGCTGTGCGGGGAGTCAGAGGAGTTATAGTCAGCACTAAACGAATATTTTTCATCAGTATTCACACTGGAAAAACACATTGGTTTCGAGGCGAACACTGAGATACAGTCTACTGGGCGAGATGGGTTTAAGTTTCACAAAATGTAGGTGCTGGCCATTCTGGTAAGTGTGAAAATAGGTAAGTCCCCTGGAAAGAATGAGATTTATCATAGGGATCTCTGAGAACCAAGAGAGGAAATTGCTGAGCCTTTGGCTTTAATCTTTATGCCATCATTGTCTACAGGAATAGTGCCAGAAAGCAAATGTTGTTTCCTTGTTCAAGAAGTGGAGTAGAGACAACCCTCGGGATCATGCACCACTGAGCCTTACTTTAATTGTGGGTAAAGTGTTGGAAAAGAATTGAAAAGACAGAATTTATAATCATCTAGAAAGGAATAAGTTAATTAGGGACAGTCAAGCCGGTTTTGTGAAAGGTAAGTCGTGCCTCACAAACAGTATTGAGCTCTTCGAAAAGGTGAACAAACAGGTGGATGAGGGTAAAACGGGTGGCTGATGTATGTTGATTTCAGTACGGCATTTGTTAAGGTTCTGCACAGTAGGTCGTACGGAGGCATGGCATTGAGCGCGATTTGGTAGATTGGATCTGGAATTGGCCTGCTGAAAGAAGCCAGATGGTTGATGGAAAATGTTCATCATGGAGTTCAGTTAGTGGTACTGTAAAACAGGTTTCTGGTCAAGGGCCACGGCTTTTTGTCATTTTTATGTGTCCTTGGTATGGGTGTGGAAGGATAGGTCATTATATTTGCAGATGACACGAAGGTCGATAGAGTTGTGGATAGTGCCGAAGGATATGGTAGGCTATCTTCTAATGGCTTCTTTCAGCTCGACAATTTCTAATCCAAACCGGCAAACCACCCTCAATTCCATGCAAAATAAGTAGGAAATGGAAGCATTGGCAAGGGTAAGGTGAGATTTAATAGAACGTTGCCTTGTAGGGAGGAAACCTTATGTGGAAACCTAAGGAACTTGAGGCTGTTCTCGTTAGAGTGAAGAAGGTTGAGAAGTGACTTCATTGAGACATATCAGATGAACAGAGGTTTAGGTAGGCCTTTTCCTCAGATGATGATAGCTAGCATGAGGATAGTTTTACGGTGAAAGTTAGTACTGCAGATTCTGGAGATAAGAGTCAAGACTAGAGTGGTGCTGAGAAAGTATAGCCGGTCAGGCAGCATCCGAGGAACAGGAAAATGGACGTTTCGGCCAAATGCCCTTCACCACGAATAACATAGCTTTCTGTTGACAGGTGATGGTATAGGACAGCTGTCAGAAGTAGTTTCTTTCCGAAGCAAGTAGTCGTGACGTGGAACAAACTGCCTTCAACAGTAGTAGCCCTTTTAACTGAAATGGCATTTGAATTGCCATTGGGTAGGCAAGTATATGAAAATATATTAGAGCTGGTCAGATGGCCTTTACATTTGTTTCATAATTCGGTGCAACATCGAGGGCTAAAGGTCTGTACTGCACAGTAATAGTCTATGGTGTCTTCCAGCAGGTGGTGGATGTGGTTTAAGATGATTCTGTGATTGTGGATTCTACTGCAGTGGGAAGTGAGGGCAAGGGGCTCTCTGTCATTATTCTGCGAAGGAAGGGAAGAGGTGAAAGCAGAAGCGCAGAGACGGGACAGTCACAACTGGAGGGTCAGTCTACCAATGTTATTGGGATTTATATTTTGAAAGAAAATGAAATCATATCAAAGGCTGCTCACTGGAATGTGGTATCTCCGCAGAAAAAATGACAGAGATGGGGAAATTCGGAGAATGGATTCAGGCGCTCCCCCGGAATGGTGGAAATGAAGCAGGCATCGAAATTGACGACTTCTGTCTGACAGCTGGTCTGATGCTGGATAGAGAAATAGAAAGCGAGGAATGTCAGTGGGTATACATGAGCAGGCATTCAATCAGATATCCCATAACTGTTCACAGTTTGTGAGAAGATTTGTAGCTCGGGTGCTCGTTGTTGTGGTTCTTTTCGCAGAGCTGGGAATTTGTGCTGCAGACATTTCGTCCCCTGTCTAGGTGACATCCTCAGTGCTCCTGTGAAGCGTTTCTGTGATATTTCCTCTGGCATTTATAGTGGTTTGTTTCGGCTGCTTCCGGTTGTCAGTTCCAGCTGTCCGTTGCAGTGGTCAGTATATTGGATCCAGGGAATTCCTAGAGGCAGGCACTCATCCACAGATTCAATCAATAAGCACATCGACCTGGATCCAATATACCGACCACTGCAACAGACAGCTGGAACTGACAACTGGAAGCAGCAGAGACAAACCACTATAAATATCGGAGGAAGCATCACAGAAGCGCTTCATAGGGGGCTCCCAAACACTGAGGATGTCACCTAGACAGGGGAAGAAACGTCTGCAATAAAAATTCCTAGTTCGGCGAACAGAATCACAGCAGATATCCCATAACGCTCAGCAATTATTGTTTCTGTTCAAACAGAAGAACTCTGCTGGAACTTGAACCGCCCATAGTTGAGAATGGCTGCCAACGACCGTGTTCAATCACAAGTTGGCGAGCGTTAGTACAGGGCCAGATTTAGGATGATTAATTCAGCGCAGGAAACAGCTGATAGGCAAAAATGTCAGCCGTGCTTCCTGAATTTTCCCCAGAAACCCCTGCGATTGCTGATCCACCATCTTCCCCGCTCTTCTCCACTTCCAATTGGCACTTACTGGATCACACTCATGTCGTTGTAGTTACCTTTTGTCAGTGCTAATATCATTACCTCTGATTTCTGTTTCTCCTTCTCAAATTGCCTAGCATTTTCTCCCGCATGATGATCGCTGCTCACTTCAACCTTTCATCAACTAGTCAAGTCTACCTTTCATGCTCCTTGCATCAATTTGAATTTTGTGCTGCGATTTTGCCGCTGGCCTCAGTATGCATCAACTTCTCCATTCATGCTGTTTTCCAGCCTTCCACTCACATCTCATTCTGGAAAATTTACTTCATGCAGGGAAACTTATTTTATACAAATTTCCCTCGTGGTACAGAATTTAAACTTTCATGCAATTTTGAAGAAAAGTATGCTCAGCCTTCGTCTTGCTCTGCTGAAGACAACTGCAGGCTGACCATGTGGGAAAAGAATTCCCTTTCTCAAGTCGATCTGGTGGCGACGTCTTTTTACTGGAGAGATCATCACCTCCTTTAGACAAAAGAATTCAGGCGCTTGATTTCATATTGGCACGATTAAGAGTTTTATGCTGCCATAGTATTGTAATATGGAGAGAGAGAAAAAAACAAAGGACAGTATGCAGTGTTGAACAGTTAAGTGGTGTTCACCTGTCATTTTAAATACTCTTTAAAATTTGCATTTTTTTAAAAAAAATGCTTTCTCTTGAAGTTATTACCAGAAGGAGTATATGAGGTTAAGGATAACCTTCCAGAATTTTATAAAACCATCAAAGGCATGGATAGGGCGAACAGTCTAGGTATTTTCCAGAGATAGGGAGTTCAGGCATAAAGTGCATAGGATTAACTTGTGAGGGGAATGATATAAAATGAACAAAGGCTAACTTTTCTCAAGCAGAGGGTGATGTGTGTATGGAATGAGTTGTCAGAGGAAGAGTGGCAGATGCAAGTACAACTACCAATTTTAAAAGGTATTTGGACAAACACATGAATGGGAACATTTCGAGGCATATGGGCCTCTATGGGTTTAATTTAGTTTCAAAACCATGGTCAGCATTGACAAATTGGGTCAAAGGTCTATTTCTGCGCTGTGTGACTGTATGAATAGATAAAGTGAAGCAAAAAGGAAGAACGTAATATTCAAGCATTAACACAAATAACATGAGCTTTCTGGACATATAACAAACGTCAGGAAAGTATGTTGACCATTTGGTTGGTATGACTCGGGAACTGGCTGCAGGGAAAAGGCAAGTAATTTGCACCAGAACATTACATCATTCCTCACAGGGGAAGGATCCGTAAATAATTCAATGATATAAACTGAATGATAATGGGAGGAATGTTCTTGAACTGTCTTTAACAAAAGGAATTTTTTTTTTAGTAAACCGATCATGGTAGACAGACCATCAGAAATTCATAGTTGCTTTTAAAAAAAGTGTTCAGAGAGTGACTGGTGGAACTGTGTGAAATATTCTATATGTCTCTGGATTGCAGGAGTGTTCCAGAGAAACTGGCAAAACTCGAATGTGGCCCCTGTTTTCAAGAAAGAAACGAGACAGGAAGCAGGAACCACTGAACCTGAGAATTATTGCTGGGTATTTGCTGGAATCTTTTCTTAAGGAAAGAATTTCAGGGTATTTCGAAAACCTTCATGTAGAATCAGCATTGTTTGTGAAAACGAAGGTATGCTTTGCCCTGTAAAATCATGCATAGTAGTTTGTGGTGTATTTTGAGTATGTGACAAGCGCATTTGGTGAAGGGGAACGAGTAGACCCGAGGCTTTCCAGAGATTTTCCACAAGGCATAACAAAATACAGGATCTTACACAAGACAAAAGCTCATAGATTGACGGATAATATATTTGCATGGTATGACGATTGCTTAACACGTAGAAAGTGAAGAAACGTATCTCCTGGATTACCACAAATATCAGTCCGATGGCATCAGCTATTTAGAATCTATACTGATAGCCTGAAGAAGGGAACTGAGTTGAATACGTGTCCAAGTTTGTGGATGACACTAAGAACAAAAAGTCAAACTGTTATTTAAAGGAAAGAGCTTTCATAAAATGTGCAGAACAAAGGGATTGGCGTTTTTCTGTGTATGCAACATAATGTTTGCATGCTGATGCAGCAAGTACCACGGTTGTTTCATTAGACTGGAATGAAAGCGGTGAATCGTCGCGAAACCCGAAAATGGTGAGGCGTATATCCATTGTGTTTTAAATGAATGAGTCAAGATTTTGCTAAAAATACAAGAAGTAAGGGGGGCTGTATAAAGTACATTTTGAGAAGGTGTTTCCACTCCTAGGCAGAACATCGAACCCAGGGACATAGATACAGAATAAGGGCATCGATTTTGAACCGAGATGCAAAGTAAAGTCTTCTCTCAGAAGGTGGTGAATGCATAGAATTCCCGAACTCTGAGACTTGTGGAGGGATATGACGATTGGACAAGAAAGTGGAGTTGAGACAGGGCGCCAATCAGTGATAGTCTTATTAAATGACAGGGCAAAGTTTGAGGGACCGAATAGCCTTCTCCAGTTCCTATTTATCATGGTCCTATCTTCTGTTTTTCGAAAGTTACTGGTTATTTTCCTCTAACATTGTGTAATGTTACATTCCGGCACAGCAAAGGGTTTGGTTGAATTCACACTTGTTGGGGCATGGTGGCTGTATTCACAGCGAATATAGTTTTGCAGCATGGCTCAAATCTGGAACAGAGTTTTGAGAGAGGGTTGGCCTGGAAGAGGCATTGCCGGTGGTGGGGAGTAACATCCTGAATCAGCCTGGATTTTCTAAGTGCATTTTCCAAGCAATATCTAATCGGTGACGTCTCGTCGACCTAAATCCTGTGTAGCAGGTTTTTAAGGCTAAATGGAACCTGACAACATAGGATTGAGGGGCACCAAACTCTATCCTTTGGTAAGAATCCACCAGTAAATACCGTCATGGCTAATCTCTTTGTGCACCCAGATGCACTATTCCGTCAATAGTACATTGCCCATCAATCACCTGTCTATCAAAAAACAAATGAACTCAGCTTCGATAGAATTTAAAGACCCAACCAACACAATTCTCTGGGAAGGAGAATGACCAACTGACTAAATTCCCAATTTGTGAATTTCTTCTCTGTTCTGTTCTGACTGAGAGTGTCACTGTTTCATTTTCAAATTCAACTCCTCCACTGATCACAAAAGACTTTAAATGTAACCAGTTTGATGACATGGTCAATGAAAAAGGACTCAGACTGGGTCAGGTTCACTGAAAGGAACAATCAGGCAGGTTTTTATAGTCAACTACAAATATATGTTAGGACCTAACGGAGGAGCATTGTGGATCTGTGGTCAGCATTGCTGCCTCAAACCACAAAGGAGTTGGGTTCATTTCTAACATCGGGCAACCCGCTGTGTGAAGTTTGCAAATTCTACCAATGTCTGTGGAGTTTTTGTTCAAATGGTCCAGTTTCCTTCTGCAGTCAAAAGACATGCATATTAGAGTGAATTGGCCATGAAAAATTACCCATAGTTCCCAGGGATGTGTATTTAAGGTGGGTTACTCAAGGAAAATGTAGGGTTACAAGTACAGGTTCGAGGAGCAGCTCTGGGTGAGATGCTGTTTGTTGGGTCCGTGTGAACTCAATCGGGCGGACTGTCCCGCTTCCGAACTTCCGTGGTTCTGTAAGAAGGACAATAGATTTTGATTAAACAAACACCCCGTGGATATCTACCTGATCCACTCTCCTCAAGGTCTTGTATGTTTGAATAAGATTACCTCTCATGACAAGAATAACCTTTTAAAGCCTCCATAATATAAACAATTCTTCGCATGAATACGTGAATTTAAATATCTCTGAACTGCTTTCAATGTAACTATATACTTTCTCAGGCCAGGACACACAATAAAGAATAACTTCACACACCAAAGTGTAGGTTTACTTTAGTTTTCTCAGAGTGTTGCGGTCCTTTCGAACAGTCTTCCCCCCAGAGTCTTGGATCAGAGGGATTGAATATTTTTGAGTCAAGATTCATTAATCACAAAGAAATCAAGAATTATTGGAGAGTAGACATAAATGTGCAGTGTGGGAGAATATGCTGACATTGGCACAAAATGACACGGCTGCACATCATCGGGAAATGTAGTGCAAAACGAAGTGATAATATAAATAGGTTTTTTTTGGGGTGGGGGTGTGTGTGATCCAAGGCAACCACAATCTGAAAAGCCTGCTTGACTGGACTCTGCATCAAAGCACAGGCTAAGTGGTGCTCAAACCCACTCCACCTAAGCCATTCTCTTCAAATTTTAAGACTGAAAGATCGAAATAATCTTTCCGGATTTAACCTTGTTCAGTGGAAATGACAAAATACGGGAAAGGATGAAGGAAATCCCAACGCCCGGGACACCCGTGAAAAGCATCGGGTGTATCTGCAGCTGCAGCGGCAATCGCCTCTGCTCTTTCGATGGATCGATTCATTACCGGCCAAGATTGTGGATATCACGAAGTTGAGTGAAATGATTGAAGCCGTAAATGAAGAAATGTTCAGCAGTAGGCTAGACCCAATTCTCAGCCATGCTCCAATAACATGAGCAGCAAACTGAAAGCCTTAGAAACAGAATGGATGAAGGCAAACGAAGAATTGGATCCTCTGAGGAGTGGATCCAAAACCCTTGAAAAACAGGCCCGTTACTTCACAGAATAACTTGACCTTGGCTACAGGGGCAGCATGAATAATTTTCTCATCATCGGTCTGCTCGACTGAATGGAAGGCCGTCAGCCAGTGAGATTTTGTTTGCGAAATGGCTGTCACGATTCCTTTTCTGAGATGCTGAAATGGATCGGATGAAGATTGAGGCAGCTAGTCCGGCTATGGCCCGCAGGCAAGCTCAGATCAGCGCCTTCGCCTTGCCCTTATGTGATTACGTAGTTACCGAAAACAAACAGAGAGATACCGAAGCTTTCAAAATCCAGTAGAAGTTGCGAACGGGTTGACTTCACGAGAGCTTCAGGATTATGTTCTTTCAGGAATTTTCTGTGGCGGTAAATCAAAAAGGAAGTTTATCGATGTTATCAAGAGAAATAAGCGAACTTGGGATTCAGTATTCCTTCAGGTACCGAGCAGAGCTCTATATGACTTACAATAGATTCTCGAACTTACTTGACTCTCCAGTGAATTCAAACATTTGTGGACACTTTACAGTGTGCTGGATGATTTCAAAATACAGATAATCATGTTTTTCGTTCTGAAAGAATGTTTGCTGGATGTTTCTGTTATTAACCAGTGTTATATCATCGTCGGGAATGTGGACCGTGTACGTTTTTATCTTCCTCTGGCTGTGGCACAAGCTGGTGGTAATTATCAATGTGGCTATGATGACTAAATGTCCCTTATGGTCTGATTAAGCCCTTTTTGTGATTAATTGCCCTGGATGGCACATTGGTAGCCAGGTAGAAGATGAAGTTTTGGGGTATGTGAGTGCCCCCAGTGCGCAGGGGCTAGATGCATTTCATTTTGTGGATTTGTATGCAAGTAATTTTGGAAAGTTTTGAGAGCATGTTAATTGTAATAAGTTTAGTCTGTCTAGTTTTTGGCTCTATATTTTTTTTTTCATTGATGCTCGGCGGTTTGTTGTTGGAGTTCTTCCTCTCTGGATTTCAACTGTTTTTACAGTGTACTCTTGCTAATGATGTACTGAAATGGTGTACCTGGAACATTAAGGGGAGCCATTCGCCAGTGACACAATGATGTATTTTTATCAAATAACTCGCGAGTATGGACTGCGTCTTGGAGACCTCTTTCTTTTTTGCACATGTGGGATTTTCTTCAAAAAAGAACAACACCATTAATGAATCCTGATCCATGACAGAGAAGATCGTGCGTATAACTTAGATCCCACTGTCAGTCAATCCTCTTTATCATTACTTGGAGACTGGATGTCAGACGAGCCTGTGTGCATTTGTGATGTCAAAGAGAGTTGGTTTTCAGATCTCTTGGGAGACCTTGAAAGGATATTTGTGAAAATTCAAAAAGGATTTTAATTTGTAATAGAATCCATTGTCATGCAGTTGAAGATGCTTCAACGAGTCTATCTGGCCAAGGGTGTTTCTCAAACTTCAAAGTGGGGTTATATTCAACATGTTGTAAATGCAGAATGACTACAGACACGCTTCTTGATTGCCTGTAGCCTTGCCGAATTGGAGAAGGACCCGGTTTGTCTTCTCCAGTGCCAGTCCAGCGTACGTTCTGCAGATGTGCACGTGGAGAACAAAATATAGCATCATTACTTTCTGTGGTAGAGAAAAAAAAATTATGTTGAGTTGGGTGTCTGAAAACGCCTCTGATCTGTAAGGTTGGCGTAAGCTGGTCATGGAGCATATCACTTTGGACTTTCTTACAAGTAGATACAGGCTTATCTTCCACTCTAATAAGGGTTTTTGTATGGCCATGACGGTCTTGTCTAACGAATCTAATATATAGATAGGAAGAATTACGAATGTATGAATGTACACTATGTAAAGCCCTCGAAGAATGAGAGCTGTCATGTCGTTATGCTGAGATCCATTATTTATTTTTTTTACTTTTATTTACTTTTGTTTTTCTTCTATTCAATTACTATATTTACCTCGCTGATTTGTATGTACATGCCCATTGGTGTAATGCTGCTCAATTTGTACAGTTTTAGAGTTGTATTGTTATTGGTTTATTATAACATTAATAAATCTCTTTCTCAATAAAAACATTTTAAAAATTAAAATGTTAACATTGATAGAGTTTCCCAAAGGACTGTAATTAGAGAAACCACAAATGGTCGTTTAAATTAACGATCAGCACATTTCGGGGAAGGGATGAGTTTGAGAAAGCGCCCTCTTAATGATAACCTCAGTCAGTGTGGGGAATTAAATCTGTGAAGTTGACCTGTCTCTACTGCACAAACCAGCCGTCAAGCCAACTGAGTGGGAGACTATTACTAACTGTGATTGGATATCGAAAATCTTAAAATACGTTTAGATTTTTGATTGATCTGTGTAAAGCATGTTCACTATTACATGAAAGCATAAACCTGATCGACTACATTGGAGAGTCATTCCTCTTGGGAAATGCCTCCCGAACACACCGTCGATGAAAACCTGGGTAAAAGTGCCTGAGTGTCGTCTCGTCAGTGACAGGAGCATAGGGGGTTGAACGAATGAAAGTTCCCGTAACATGGAGCTGAGAAAACATACAGATCAGCCGTTGTCGAATTAAATGGAAAACCACGGTTGAATGGCTGTATGGACTCACGATGGATTTGAATTGCAAATGATGTTAAAAACATACAAATCTACTCCTCCCTCTTATGTTTAAACACTGGGGCACTGCTGCTTTCCTAAAACTGGGAATTATTTGCAATATTATTTGGGGCATTCCTTCATCAGCTCTCTTCACAACATTCTCTAACAGAGAGAGGGAACGACCTGCCTGCAGCAGTGAGAGTGGTTCTGCCTGAAACAGTGAGCATGAGTCTTGTTAGGGGTCAAGCGCGATGACAGATATGCTGTGAGTTTGAGAGAGCAGAGCGAATATAATGGCAATTATCCTGACAGAGTGGAGAAATTTATTGACACTTGTCGTGTATTGCTGGACATATATTCAGAGCGCAGATACTGTACTGAGCTGCGTTGTGAGCTCAGACCATGGATCTGGTAGGTCAGGTAGTTTTCCCCGACTCCCCCCACCCCCGTAAGCGAATTGTTCCCTCTGTAGTAGTTCATCCACAAGCCCTCCACACCCCTGTCGACAAACTGTGGCGTAATTGCTCCTTATCTACCATTCTCGTGGTAAACTATGCAGTGCAGCTCTGAATTGAGAAAGCTCAACCGTGTGCTCATTGGTCTTCTCAAGATGAAACCGGTGCCTGGAACCACGGAAAGTCCATGGCCATCTGGGTAATGGTGACTACCTCCAGCATGAATGGTGGAGATGCAGCTGGCATTGAATTTTAGAACACCGTTGGTTGGGGTAGACAGTTAATGAGGTGAGTTCAAAATGGTAGCAGCAGGAAACTAGCTCAGCTTCATGCAGTCAATTCCTCTGTCAAACTGAGTGAAAATGTTACTGAGATAAATTATTATTAGATTTGGCTCAATAAGTCGAAGATTCTCCTGACCAACTGAGGCCTTACCAACGTCCTGTGCATCAGTAACACAACGTCCCAACTTCTATACTAAATGCCCTGATGTTGGCCAGTGTGCCAAAAGCCTTATTCAGTGCCCTGTGTATCGGCGACTCCACTTTCAGAGAACCATGCACCTGATATGCAAGGTCTGTCTGTTCCACTATACTCTTGTAGGGCCAATCATTCATCATTAAACTACTGCCTGGATTTCACTTCCTGTGTGACCGTATCCTGGGGCCTCACTGACTTCGAGATTTCCGGGTGTCCCACGCTCAAACATTTGAATGACTGCATCCTGTCCTTGTAACCTAGTCTGGTGCAACTCAATGACTGATTTCCGTTCCCGTGTACCAGTCTCATTTAGATGAATGTCAGCCTCCTGCCCGGTGTCCCAGTATCGAGCAGTTGAATGACTGTCTCTTGTTCATTTGTACTAGTCTCGAGCAGGTGAATGATTGCCTGCTCTCCTTTGTCTCCGTGTCGAGAAGTTGAATGACTCTCTTCTGTTCCTTTGCCCCAGTCTCGAGCCGTTGAATGACTGCCTCCTGCTCCTGTCTCCTAGACTTGGGCTGGTGAATGACTGCCTCCTGTTCCTCTGCCCCAGGTTTGTGAAAATAGATGTCCTCCTGTTCTTGAGTAAAATGCTCCAATAGCTGTTTGCTCTCCTGTTTCTCCTAGTAACGGGCTCCAGCAGCTTTGTGCTATCCCGCTGCTCCTTTCGAGTGGAATTCATGAACTAATTGTTCTCTTCACATTCCTCACAGCTTCCGTTGACTGAAAACCTTTCTGCTGCTTCTGTAACACATCCTCAAAATCTAAATGTTGTGCTTTTGTATTTTAGATTTTGTACTATTTACTCTTAGTAATTCAGCAAGCAGGCTGATTGACAAATTTCTGAAGCTGAATGATCTCTTCCTGTTCATTTGTTACAGACTCAGGAGAGAACAGTGTCTCAGAGATGTACAACACAGAAAATAAAAACTCTTCGGTCCAGGTTTTTCATGCCGACTAGATATCAGAAATTAATCTCGTCCCATTTGTCAGCACTTTGCCCATATATGTCTGAAAGCTTTCTATGCATGGACACATCGAAATGCCTTATAAAATTGTGTAATTTTACGTGCTTCCACACCCTCTTATGGTTGCTCATTCTACGCGTACAGCGTTCTATGTGTAAACAAGTTGTACCTCATTTCCCACTTTTAAATCATCCCCCCACCCCCTCTCCTCAAACCTTTGTTGTCTAATTTTTTTACCTCCCCATACTGGGAAAGAAATGTTGACAACTTTCCTTATCCATGCCGCTTATGATGTCATAAAACTCGAAGAGGTAACCCCAAGGACTCGACACTTTAAAATAGTCCCAGTCGATTAATAAATGGCAATGTATGAACTATTGATCCTTGTGGCACGCCATTGGACATTGGTCTCCAATTTCAATGAACAAACCTGCACGTGCTGTCTCCTACCTTCATGAAATTTTGTATCTAAATATCTCGCTCATCCTGGATTTCAAGCAGTCTAAACTTGCTAACCAGTCTAGCATGCAGAACCATTCGATGTCTTACTGATATCCATGAAGACAATATCGACTGCCCTGCCATCAAAATTCACCTTAATCACTTCTTCAAAAAAAAATCAACAATCAGTGAAACGCGATTTCCCATGGACAAACCGTCTTCATTGCTGGCTCTTCCAGATACATATATAGCCTTTCCCTCATAGTCCTCTCCTACAATTTTGTCATCATTGATTTCAGGCTCACCAGTCTATAATTCCATGTTTTTTCTTACTTTCTTAAATAATGACACTATGTTAGCAGCCAGGTTAACGTGAGGACTGCAGATGCTGGAGATCAGAGTCGAGATTAGAGTGGTGCTAGAAAAGTACAGCAGGTCAGGCAGCATCCGAGAAGCAGGAAAATCGATGTTTCGGGCAAAAGACCTTCATCAGCACCACTCTAATCTAGACTATGACAGCAGCCATTCAGTCTTTTGGCACCATGCCTCTGGCAATCGACGTGACATATATATCAGCAAAAGACTTAAAGATCAATTCCCAAGCTTCCCACGAAATTCTGGGAGTCAACCGATCAGGTCCGAGTATTTTGTTCATCTTTATGTGCTTTAAAACGTCCAACACTTCTTGAAAGAGAACCACTTTTTAAGATGTCACGAAGTATTTCTCCAAGTTCTCTCGCTCTTGTCGTCTACTACACAGTAAAATTTGAGGGGAATACTCATTTAGTATCTCACCCATCTCCTGTGGTTCCACCTATAGACAGTCTGACTGATCCTTAATGGACCCTATTCTCTCTCCAGTTAATCTTTTTTACGTGTTTGCCGAATTTCTTCAATATCTTGTTAACCCTACTTACAAAGCCATCTCATGTCCAACATTTTCTGCCCCGAAAGCCCTGTTGACTTTCCACGTACTGCCCTTGTACTCCACTGGGGATTCACTCGGTCCCAACTCTGTTTACCTGACGCATTCTTCTTTCCTTTCCTTGAACAGACCATCAACATCACTGGCCATCCAGCACTCTCTGCAGTTGCCAGCCTTGTCCATCTCTGATAGGAGCACCTTGCCGATGGAAACGCAAAATACAATTTTTGAATGCCTTCCATTTTCCAACCATCCCTTTACCAGTCAATACGGTCTCCCAATCAGCCTTTTAAAGGGCTTGACTGACACTTTCAAAATTGGCCTTACTCCAAGCTACCAGACTAGGTGGGATTGAGGTTCATAAGGAAGATTTATCAGAAATCCTATAGAGTGTGAAAATAGGTAAGTCCCCTGCGCTGGATAGGATTTATTCTAGGATCCTCGGGGAAGCCCGGGAGGAGATTCTCGAATCTTTGACATTGATGCGTAAATCGTCATTTTCGAGAGGAATAGTGACAGAAGACTGGAGGAGAGCAAACGTGCCCCCCCCCCCACTATTCAAGAAGAGGAGGAGAGACAACCCTGGTAATTATAGACCAGTGAGCCTTACTTCAGTTGTTGGTAAAGTGTTGGAAATCTAAGAACAGATAGGATATATAATCGTCTGGAAAAGAATAATTTGATTAGGGATAGTCAGCACTGTTTTGTGAAGGGTAGGTCATGTCTCACAAAACTTATTGAGTTCTTTGAGAAGGTTACCAAACAGGTAGATGAGAGTAAACCGGTTGATGTGGTGTATATGGATTTCATCAAGGTGTCCGATAAGTTTCCCCACGGTAGGCTGTTGTATAAAATGCGGATCAATGGGACTGTGGGAGATATAGCAGTTTGGATCAGTAAATGGCTTGCTGAAAGAAGACAGAGGGTCATGGTTGGTGGGCATGTTCATCCTGGAGTCCAGTTCTTAGTGATGGACCGCTAGAGTCGATGTTGGATCCACTACTGTTCATCATTTTAATAAATAGGACGTAGAAGTGTGGGTTAATAAATTTGCAGAGGCCACTAAGGTCGGTGGAGTTGTGGATAGTGGCGCAGAATGTTGTAGGTTACAGAGAGACATAGACAAAATGTAATTATTGTTTCTGATCAAACAGAAAGACTCGATAAGAAGATGATGCATCATGGTTGGCAAAGTCTTTCATGGAGAGTATTCAATCACAAACTGGCGAGTATTACTGTCAGGACAGATTTAGGAGGTTTAGTTCTGGGACCAGAAGCACGTGATAGGCATGAATTTCAGCTGTGCTTCCCGAATTATCCCCAGAAAGCCCTGTTATTGCTGCTCGACGTTGTTTCCTTCTGACTTCCAACCGACTCTGGCTCGCTCTCCCTCTTGTCTTTGCAGTAACCTTTACTCAATGTTAATAACAATACCTCTGATTCCTTATTCTCCTTCTCAAATTACAGAGCATTCCATGGCCTGATTGTCACGCAGTTCACCTTGAGCTGCTTGATTAAGTCTATCTTCCATGCACTTACATTAATCTGATTTTGTGCTGCCATTTTGCCTCTGGTCTCAGTGTGGTTCAGCCTCTCCATTCGGGCTGTTTTACATGTTGCATTCCCATTTCCTTCTTGAAAGTTTACTTCTTGTAGCAAACCTTATTGAATACATCTTTCATGCTTTGTACAGAAATCATACTTTCATGCAAGTTTCAAAAATTATATTCAGTGTTCGTTCACTTTGCTTTAGGCAAGTGCAGGCTGACCGTGTAATAGAAGAATTCCCTTTCTTATATAGATCTAGTGGAAATGGTTTTTCACTGTAGAGATCATCAGCTCCTTTAGAAAAAGGACTCAAGTGTTTGGCTTCATATTGGTACAATTAAACGTTTCATGCTGCCTTAGCATTGCAATATGAAGACAATAAAAATCATCAGTATGAAGTGTTCGGCTGAGTGCTGTTTACCTGTCATTTTAAATATAGTCTCAAATTTCCAGTGCTTAAATGCTTTTTCTTGAAGTTATTATCAGATGGAATGTGGGAGGTCGAGCGGTAAAATTCTCGAAGTTTATAAAATCATGAGAGACATGGATAGGGTGTTCAGACGTAAAGGGAAGCGACTTGCGTTACGAGGGGAAAGATGACAAAGGGACAAAGGGGCAGCTTTTTCACGCAAAAGCTGATGTCGGTATTGAATGAGTTGCCAGAGAAAGAGTGATCGATGCAAGTGCAGCAACAACATTTCAAATAAATTTGGACAATCATGTGAATTGGAACAAATGCAGGCATTTGGACCAAGTACAAATTAAGTGAAATTGGGACTAATTAAGTGGGTGGCAAGGTGTTTCTGTGTTTACCACTATGCCTGACCGCACCATGGTCCTGGGTACGATTCCCACCTGTTCTTGTGGAGTTTGCACATTCTCCCTGTGTCACCTTGGGTTTCCTCTGGGTGCTTCGGTTTCCTCCACAATCCAAAGATATGCAGATCAGGTGAATTGGCGATGCTAAACTGCCCACTGTGTTAGTCAGGGGTCAATATAAGGTAGGGGAATGGGTTTGGGTGGGTGTCTCTTCGGAGGGGCGGTGTGGACCTGCTGGGCCAAAGGGCCTGTTTCCACACTGTAGAGAATGAAAAGTTTGGAATGCTCAGCCAGATGGACAAGTTGGATCAGAATTAGTTTCTGCGCTATATGACTATAAGATTCTATACAGCTGAGAAAAAAAGTTAGAAAATATTACGGAAGTAAATTGGGAAGGAATATTTGCAAACCCATCATAAGCTTTCTGTACATATATAAGAAAAAAAATCAATATGAATGCGACTTTTGGCAGAAGTCAAATTTAGAAAGTATATTGAGAACATCTGAATGCTGTGACCGTGGAATTGAGTGCAGAGAACAGGCGGATAATTTGCACCAGTGCTTTACATGATTCCTCACAGTGGAAGGCACCGTAGGTATTTCAATGATATAAACAAAATGGTAACAGGACGAAAGTTCATGAAATGTCTCTAACTGAAGGAACGAGGTTTTTTTTATCAAACTGATAAGGGTAGACAGATCAGCAGTAAATTATAGTTGATTTTAAATCACGTATTTAAACTTTGAATGGAATGTGTTGCAATACCCCTCACTTGCCTGGATTATTGCAGCCCAAACAAGATGCATTGCACCATCCAGGATAAAGCACCCGGTTTGACTATCAGTTCATCCATTATTCTCCACCAGCAACTCTCATCAGCATCAGTTTTTACTATCTCCAAGCTGCAGTGAAATGATTCATCAAAGATCCACAGACAGTATCTTGCAAAGCCATGACCACGTCTATCCAGGAGGAAAAGGGCAGAAGATGTCAGGGAATATCACCATCGCTTGGTCACCAGTTGCTCACTATAGACATTCAGCATTCTGTTGATTGAATCAAATGCCATATAACCCAGTTTGCTGACGGCACGAAAGGACGTTGGATTGTGAGTGTGTGAGCTGGATATAAAAATAAATCTCTCCAAGGTGATGGAGGCAAATGGAGTGAATGCGGAACTACGTGGGAGAAGGAGAATACTGTGGGTAGATGTGATGTTGAACCCATTGGTGAGAACAGTAGCTTTCAGCCTACCATTTTGAAAGTGGTTGATTGAAAGACGTTACTGTATAAAGAGAATTATGCGTTTTGTTGTTTCCTTCTGTGCAGGCATCTGCGGTCCATGCAGGGCAGGGAGTTCTAAAGTCAGAGGTCGATACTGGGAATGGCATTGGCACACTGATTAGATTAGATACCCTACAGTGTGGAAACCTGCCCTTCAGACCAACAAGTCCACACCGACCGTCGGAACAGCAATCCATCCAGACCCGTTTCCCATTGGCTAGCGCATTTAACACGATGGACAGTTTAGTATGGCCAATTCACCTGACCTGTACATATTTGGACTAGTGTACATAGACCAAGCAAGTGTGTAGATGTAACATTGCAAAGGATCTGAGTCTTCCTGCACACCAATCGCTGAAAACAATATTGCAAGAAAAGGAAGCAGTTAAAAAATAAATGTTGAGTGAAACTTTAATTCATGGGCACTTGAGGACAGGTGTTGGCGTGCCTAGCTGCAGCGGTACAGGGCCTTCGTGCGACCTTGTCTCGAACGTTGTTCAGTATTATGTGCAGTCTTGGTCTCCTTCCCCACCGAAGAACAAATCTGACGTTGAGTGATTGCAAGGAAGGAAGACCAGACTGGTCTCTATGATGACAGGCTCTTTGTGTAAGCAGAGTTCGAGTCGTCTGGGCCTGTATTCCATGAGTGTAGGAAAATGAGTGGAGAAATCAGTGAAATATCTAAATCACTGCAGGACATGTCAGATTGGAATCAGGGACGATAATTCCGCTGACTGGGACATGTTAGGTACAGGCAGGCCATTCTACACTGAAATGACAACAAATACCTACACTCAGAGAAGGGAAAAATTGTGAATTTTCTCCCACATAAAGCTGTGGAAGCCAAGGCAATTGATATCAGTTATGACGTACAGACACTAAAGGGATACGGAGGGAGAAGGATTATTTCGTGGTGATAGAGAATTATCCACCTACGGGGTAGAAATCTCTTTGGACTGAAGAGAAACTTGCAGTTCCTACTTCACATTTTTCCAAACAGAATCACAATAAGCAATAAATGTCTTATGTGGGAAAAATACATTGGGAAGATGCTCAGTCATGTACTAGAATTGGGAAAGCTTAATTTGTTGAATGACCTTCTCCTTTCTTGGAGTGTCTGTGCAGTGTATGTGATCGTTCTATAAAAGTTGCAACAAGCTCTCGAATGTTAGGAATGAGGACTCTGCAGGGTCAACTGGACTGTATTTCCCATTCGCTTTTCCGATACCGAGGCTGTTGACCGGTGTTCTGAGCGAGTTAATCCGTTAAGGCCTTGTAGCACTTTGCTACAGTTGAGACTCTTGCTTTTCCCGTTCAGAGACCATTGAACGGTCTATGTGTCGGGAGTCACATTTCAGCCAGACCAGGAAAACTGCTTCCTGAAAGTACATGGGGAAGCAGATTAGTGTTTACAAACGACATTGGCTTTAGGGTGACTATTTCTGACACCAGCTTTTAGATCTTGATTTTTAAAATTGTTCTTAACTTCCACCAGTTGCCTGACCATTAGCCTGGTGTGGACTAATATTCCAGTGACATTTCCACAACAGCCCCATCTCCACGTGGTACCTACCGCCGACCACACTGAGCGGGTTATTTCTGTGCTGTTTCACACATCTGAAAAAACAACTTTCAGCAGTTTGACTGTTGTGATGAGATCGAGGGGTGCTAATCGGTCAGACTGTGATTATTCCCCTCTTTGGTGACTGGACATAGTTGAGTAATTTTCCATATTACCAAGGCGATGTCAGAGTTTGTGCTGGAATGAAACAGCATCCCCAGGGACACGGCTTGCTGTGCAGCACAAGTCCTCACTCCTATTGCAGGAATGGCGTCAGGGCCCATTGCCTTCGTCGTATCTAAAGTGTTCAGCTGTTTCTTCATGTCACGGTCAGCGAGTCAAATTGTTTGAAGACCGGTATCGGAGATTCTGTGGTGAGTGTGAGTTGGATCATCGAGTCAACACTTCTGTCTGAAGATATTGCAGATACTACATGCTTGTCTTTTACACTGATAGAAAGTGCTGTTCCATTATTTAACAATGATATCTTTGTGAAGACGTCTCCTTCAGTGGTTGGTTCCATGAAAATTTACGACGGGACGCAAAAGGGCTCTTCGTCTGTTGGTGTTGGGATTATTTCGGCCTCTCCATCGTATTGTCGTCCTGCTGTTTCGAATGTAAGCGGTCAAGTGCGGAGGCTTTCACGGATTGCCATCAGGTGTAGGTACACATGGTTCTGACCCTTGAATATTCACCTACCATAGATCGGCTTGATGGTCATGGTAGACTGAAGAATTATCCCAGCCGAAAAGTTACAGATTGTCGTTGAATACAATTCTGCAGCTTCTGCTGTGGTCCGCAGCACCAAATCAATGCCTGGAATACTCTAAGAAAGTTCAGAGATGATCGAAAGTATTTAAAGGGAATTGTTAACCTGGAAATGCATTGAGGGCTTTGAAGAATTGGTGATGAAAGAGACCTCATACAGTCAAAGACACTTAGAAACATTCAAAAAGCAAAAGGACGCTTCAATCCAACTTGTCGATGCTCACCACGTTTCCTAAACTGAATTCATCCGATTTGCCTGCATTTGGCACATACCTAGTTGAAACTTTCGATTTCTGTCCCCATTCAGTTGTGTTTTACATGTTTTAATTGTCTTCGCCTGTGCCACTTCCACCTACAGCTCTTTACATATGCACACCACACTGTCTGAGAAACAGTTGCATCTTATTTCCCTTTTAAATCTCCCGCCTCTCACCTTATCCTGCCTGGTTTGGACACGTGCACCGTGCAGTAAAGACGTTAGGCATACACCCTATCCATGTATCCCATGCTCTCATAAACCCTGCAAGGGCACCTCATCACCACCCATGCAAAAGGGGAAAATAATCCCGCACTATCCATTCTATCCTTAAATCTCAAAGCTCCAGTCTCCATTACATCATTTAAAATATTGTACGGAGAATATTAATGTGTCGGGTCCAGTGACCCTTTCTCAGATCTCTGAGGAATAATGCAAATATCTTAGCCAGTGGCACTGCAATTTCTCCCCCTGTTTTCCACAATGACCTGGCATACACAAACAGATGTTGGGTATTTATGCATTTCAAGACCTCCAGCACTTCAAGTTCTCTAACGTGGCCTCCTTTCAAAACATCACTACATGGATTCCTTTACCCAATTTCACTCGCTTGAATGTCTTCCCACAGTAAATATTCATGTGATATGTTTGGATAAGACATCACACATCGAGCAGGAGCAGAATGTAAGGCAGAGGAGTGGGGAAGGTCGACTCCTTGTGAGGAATGTAAACTCAGCTTGGCCAGGGACTTTTGGGCTGTTTTGTTGAACTGTCAACTATGTTTCTGCTTTTTACGTGAATCGATGTAATGTTTTCCATTGTAATGTTGTTTTAGTTACTTTTCTGGTTTGCATCAGGATCCTGTCCCTGGGTAGTTTGAATGGGGGAGGGTGAGGAAGGGTGGGGAGCTGTTATCATTGTCTGTAAGATTGCGTCACATGTGGTGACTTGTAACATTTTTACTTTCCTCATGTGAGTACATAGAACAATAAATCTAATTAACCTAATCATTCTCCTGTGAATCATCGCAAATAGACGGCAGAGGTATGGCGTGAGAGGGGAAAGATATAAAAGAGACCTGAGAGATAACCTTTTCACTCAGAAGGTGGAACGTGTATGGAATGAGCTGCCAGAGGAAGTTATGGAGGCTGGTGCAATTGCAACATTTAAAAGGCATCTGGATTGGTATATGAATAGTAAGGATTGAGAGGGATATGGGCCAGGTGCTGGCAGAGGGAATAGATTGGGTTCAGATATCTGGTCGGCATGGACGAGTTAGTCGTGGGGTCCGTTTCCATGCTGTACATCTATGCCATAAATGGCTGTTCAATTTTTAAGGGGCTCTATTCTCTCCCTGTTTTTTTCTTTCGCCATTCATATGCTTATGGAATCTTATCTGATTCTGCAAACACTATTTTCCAAAACTATCTCATGCCCCTTTTCCTCTCCCGATTTCTCCCGTAAGTATACGTCCTCCATGCTTCTTAACGGTTTCATTGACTCCCGCTTCCGAGACCCGACATATGCATACTTCTTATGTCCTTGACTAGAGTCTCTATCATGTTTTGTTCCCTACTTCTGCTGACATTGCCCTTGACAGTGACTGGAACATGTTGTCACTGAACTCTTATTTTATCGCTTCTGAAAGAGTCTCACTTGCCAGATGTACCTCTACCTGTGAACAGTTTCCCTGAATCATTTTTGAAAGTTCATGTCTAATACTATCTAAATGGTCCTTGTCCCAATTTATAATATTAACTTTAGGACCGCACTGTCCTTTTCTATTACTATTTTCAAGCTAATAAAATTATGGTCACTCGTCTCAAAGTGCTTTCACTGCAACAGCGCGTTCACCTGCCCTCTTATTTCCGAACTGCGAAGGGAAGGATGATATTCAACTGGAAAAGGTGAAGAAGAAATTTACAAGGATATTGCCTTAAGTCAACAGTCTGAGATACAGGGAGAGTTCGGACAAGGTAGGAATCTGTTTCTTTACAGTAAAGGAGACTGCGGTGTCTCTTATAGAGGTGTATTTTATAGATGAGTATAAGATCATAAGAGGCATGTATATGTTGAATAAACACAAACATTTTCCACAGGATTGGGAAAGTGAGGATGAGAAAGCATCAGTGTAAAGTTCGAGGGGAATGGGGAAAAGGGAACCTGAGGGACAACGTTTTTCTACAGAGGGTTGTATGCATCCGGAATGAGTAACGAGCAGAAGTGGTTGAGACGGGTCTGTTAACAACATTGCAAAGGCATTTGGACAAGTACATGGATAGGCAATGTTACGGAGGATATGGTCTACGTGCAGGGAAATGGTACTCCGTGAATGGACATATTCATCGAAATACATCAGTTTCGTCCAAAGTACCATGTCTGTATGACTCCCACACACCAATTGCTGCCCCGTAAACTACTACTGGCTGTTTCCGGAAATTTAAATCGAATCTCACTATAATTTGGTAAATTATATCAATAAAATGTAATAAAATTCTCAAACTCTTCTAAAATGCTTCATTCAGAGTGGCCTGAATACAACTGTACTGCTTTGGTCTGCATATTTGCCTGTGCTGGACAAATATCTAATCCAGGTCAGTGCACTGCTATGGTCTGCATAGCTCCTGGTACTGGAAGGCTGGTATAATTGTAACATTTAAAAGTAATTATTTTGAGGGATATGGGTGGGGTGATGGCAGGTGGGAATAGATGAGGTTTTAGATATCTATTCGGCATGGACGGGTTGGACTGAAGGGTCTGTTTCCATGCCGTACATCTCTATGACTCTATATCTCGTCTGGATTTATAGATGAATGCAGTGTCGTGGTCTAAACAGCACCCCGTGCTGAACAGATATCGAGTTAGAATTTATGGACCAATGTATTCCTGTGGTCTGCATAGCTGCCTGTGCAGGACATATAGCTCACCCGGTTTTATAGGTCAATGCATGGATGTGGTTTGCATACCTCTCTTTGCTGGACAGATATCTAGTCCGTGTTTATAGATCAATGCACGGCCCTGGTCTGCACATTGTTGCACTCTGAGTAGACTGATGGTGTGGATCAAGGAGAGCTTGCTCAACACAGTGTTCAATGCTGAATAGATATCTCCTCTGCATTTCTGGTACATGGGCTAGTTCTGTAAGTGAGATTGAAAACCTGATATAAGTAACTATTCCAGATGATCTGGCAATGTATTTCTTTTACATTTCCATTCTTGTGGTTGGACTCTCCGTATCTCACTCTACTAATGTTAAAGTGTCCCATGCACAGTACATCATGTTGGTGTATATACACTGTCTTGGCAGCAGCCACATCCTCTTCATTTGGAAGCAGCCAACCATTCTCATTGTCTTCGGGACTTCACGTAGAAAGAAAGGATGAACTCTCACATAAAGGCAGACCCTTTGATACATGGCTCAAATCACCCTCCCGCGCATCACTCACCACCGTCAACCGACGACATGAAAATATCCCATGCATACCGACTGCAATGGCGCCACGGTGAACGGCATGGAGCAGATCATCAAGGAGATGGAGCAACTCTTCCCATGTCTGAACAGACCTGGGTGAACCCTCCAGTACACACTGTCAAGAAGTCCAGTAAACTGTCTCCATTTATGGAATATTCAACCTTTTATTCTGCCAGAAAAAAAATCACAGATTCAAAGTTATCTATATTATATGCTATTGAACAATTATTGTCCATTGCGTATCCAGTGAGAGATTCTCTACCTCCTCTTGATAACTTGGTTTCCAGTGTATTTTAGTTTCATCCACACATTTAGCTACTGTTTCGTTACATTTACGAAAACGATTGAAATAGTTTGCAAATAATTGAGTTCTCAGGGCTGGCCACTGTTTCACAATGAATGTGTGTTAATCTGATGAAGACTAATTTATCCCGAATTTATCCTGCTTCTGGCTCAGTAACCAGTCCTCCCTGTATTCCTGTGTAGCAGTATTGAAAGGCTGAATATTCCTTTCCATTTGCTGTGTAACAGACATGAGACGTGAAAAGATCTGCTCCAGTTGCTGAGTATCAGCTCTGAATGCCTGAATAGGCTCATTCTTTTCCATCTTAAAACTCTTGATGGGCTGAATCGTCTGCTTCAGGATAGGTGCAGGTTTTGAATGGTGCTGAATATTTTTAAACCATCAGTGAACAATCCACTTCTTCTTTATCATGGAGGCAAGTCATTGATGCTGTAGTTGCTGATAGCCCACAGTGACTCATGGATGATCAGTTTCGATTTGTCAGTTCTACAGAGGAGGAGTTGCCACATGACACAGTAGGTTGTATCTTCAAAGTAAGGCTGAGCCTTTTCCTCTGCCAGGACTGAGTGCTGGCTGCTCCTACATCTCTGAAAAGTAGTTTGGTGAGAATGTCTCCCTCTTGTTGGTTCGTCCATCACTTCCCACAATCCAGCTGCTGTGTATTAGAAGTCTCGTCCTGTTCAGTCAGTGGTGAGCTTGTGGGGACACTGTTGGTGAATGCCATTGAAGTTCCACACGAAAAGTACGACCTGTGTCATTGTAGCAATGAATAAAAGCTAAAAAGAAGTCACAGCATAGGAACAAGCCCTCGGGCCATCCAATTCTGCGCCGATTCAGACCCTCGAACTAAACCTGTCGTCTATTTTCCAGCGATATGCATCCGTCTGCTCCCTGCCGATTCATGTATCTGTCTTGATAGATCTAAAATAGCGCAATTGTATGCGCCTCTGTCACCCCCAGTGGCAATGCATTCCAGGCAACGTGCCCCCCCGCATGAAGAACTTTCCACTCATACCTCCCAAAAACTTTTCCCCTCTCAAATGGAATTTTTGACTCCGAGTAATGGAGTCCACACTCTGGGAAAAAAAGCATCTGACTTTCCAACCTGTCTACACCTCTCATGATTTTCTCGATCTCATTCTGGTTCCCCTCAATCTATGTCTTTCGAAGGAAAAGTAGTTGATATCGTCAATCTCCCTTCAGAGCTTGCACCCTCCATACCGGGCAACATCCTGTTGAACTTTCTCTAAACACTCTTCAAAATACACAAATTCTTTTGCTAATGTGGCGACCAGAACAGCACGCAGTATTCCAAACGGGGCCAAACTGTAATCCTATACAACTGCAACATGACTTGCCATCTCACAAAACACCCTTCAATGATGGAAAGCTTGCTGTATGCCTTCTCAACCACCCTATTGAACTACGTTGCCACCTTCAGGGAGCATGAGACCTGTACACCCAGACGTCGCGGTGCTTCAATTTCCCCCAGGGCTTTTCTCGTTTTCATGTAGGACACTCCAGAATTGGGTCTTCAAAACTGCATCACCTCACATTTGCTCGGATTGAACTCTATTTGCCATTTCTCTGCCCAACACTCCACATGTATCTGTATTCTGCTGTATTCTCAGACAGTTCCATTCACTATCTGCTATGGCACCAATCTTAGTGTCATCTGAAAACTTGCTAATCCGTGTTCAAGGATGCTGCAAAGACATCTAGCATCGCTGCAACAATTTCGACTCTCGCTTCCCTCACTAATTGGGATAGATTCCATCAGGACCTGGGGACATGTCACCTGAGTGACTTTTAAAGTACCCAACACTTCTTCCATCCTTGTGCTGACTTGACCTAAACTAATCAAACATCCATCCTTAAACTCAACATTTGTTAAGTCCCTCTCTTCTGTCAGTACCGACTCACAGTACTCATTCAGAATCTCAGCTATTTTCTCTAATTCCACGCATAACTTTCCTACTTTCATCATGAGTGGTTCTACCCTTTCCCTTGGTACCATCTCAATCCCATGTATGCATAAAAGCTTTTGGAATTTTTCTTAACACTGCTTGCTGAAGTTATATCATCATCCCTTTCAGCCATCTTAATCCCTCGTTTCAAATTGGTCCTAATTTCCTGATATTCTTTCAAAGCTTCATTTGCTTTCAGTCACCTAGACTTTACAGATGTTGCTTTTATCTTCTTAGCCCCTCTCTCAATTCAACCTGTCCTCCATGGTTTCATAATCTTGGCATTTCCATTCTTCATTTTCACAGGAATATATTTCTCATGGACTTTAATCGACCTCTCTTTAAAAACCTCCCTAATATCAAATCTGAATTTATCCTCAAACAGTTGCTCCCAATCCACATTCCCCAGCAGCCGAAGCTTGCTACAGTTGGCCTTGCACCAGTTAAGAACTCTTCCTATCCGACTACACTCGTCTTTGTCCATGGCTGTTTTCTAACTTACAACAATGTGATCACCACTGACTAAGTAATCCCTTACCGAAACTTTAACCACCAGATCAGTCTTATTCCCAAACACCAGGTCCACATAGACACTTCCCGACTTGGATATGAACACACTGCCCTTGAAAACACTTCTCTTTGCTCATTACAAATTCTACTCCATCAAAACGTGATTTGGAGGAGCCGTTGTTGGACTGGGGTGAACAAAGTTATACAATCACACGACATCAGGTTATATTCCAACATGTTGATTTGGAGGCACTGACCTTCGTAGTGTTGCTATATTTTTTTTCTCCTATATTTTTCCATATTCTGTTTACATATTTCTACTTTGATCTCACGCTCACTGTTGAGAGGCCTGTAAATCACGCCCAACATTGCTACCGCACCATTCCTATTTCTGAACTCTGCCCATATTGCCTCCATACTCGAGTCTCCATAATGACATCCTGCAGCACAGCTGTAATATTCCCTCTGATTAGTACTGCAACTCCTCCACTCCTTTTACCTCATTCGCTATCTGCCTGAAGCATCTATATCGTGGGGCATTTAGTTACCAATCTTGCCTTAGACTCAAACAGTTCTCAGCAATAACCATAACATCATGCTCCCAAATACCCATCCAAGCATTACGTTCATCTGCCAAACCTACTACACGTCACAGATTAAAGCAAAATACCTGAAACCACCTGTTGCTTTGTGTTCATAGTCCGCTTCCTGCCTCGTCTTACGTTAGTCACGCTGACTTCATTATCTCGTTTCTGACGGGTTTTAGTTACGACCTCTTACTGTCCACTAAACTGTCCGTTTGGTTCCAACACCCCCGGCAACATTAGTTTATGTCCTCCCCAACAGTGTTTACAAAAGCACCCCTCAGGACGTTGGGTCCAGTCCGGCCCAGATGATGACCGTCCAATTTGTCATCGTCCCTCTTCTCCTAAACCCAGTCCCAGCGTCGCAAAAATGCGATCCTCTTCCTCCTGCACGATCTATAAAGTCACGCATTAATCCTGCCTATTCTATCATTCATACTATGACGAGCATGTGGCACTGGTAGCCATCCTGATATTACTACCTCTAAAGTTCAACATTTTCATATGGCTCATAACTCCCTAAATTCTGCTTGTATGAACACATACCGTTTTTATTACGTATATCATGGTTGCCGATATGCACCATGACAGCTGCTGACATCTTCAATACTTCCTCCGATTTTTTTGTCAACATCGAGGGGAACTGAGTTATCACACAGGGGTAGTTTGGAGCGCAGTAGATGTGCATCGGCCTGATAATATCTTAGCTGTTATCACGATTTTCTCAGGTTCCACAATCAATGCTGGGGAATTCCAGCGTAACTCACTTCCTGACAGTATACCAGGGTGTCCCCAAGACTGGTCGGTCTGTCCTACCGTTGAGGTAGGATATACCCAGAGATGGTGATGGGGCTTCATAAAACGTCAAGTATCAGGTCTGATTCTAAGAGTATGGTGATGCCAGAGCGTTTCCCGACTGGGTCAGTGTGAGGAACAAAGGTGATAATGTATCAGGGAAGAATCGGGTAAAGGGCTGAATGAAAGGCAGTCTGTCTAAATGCGTGTTGTATTATCGAACGAAAATGAGGAAATTATTGTGTACATTAGGGAAATGAATGTGAATTAATGGCATTAGAAAGAAATGGTGACAGGATGACTGATATTGGGAACTGAATTTGGAGAACATGTACACCTGAAAGTGTTCGACCAAACTGTGAAGGAGGTGGGGGTAAAGGAGGCGATCTCTACGATCGAAAAAGAAGATCTGAAATCAATTGTTTCAACGTGTTACACAGATGATTCAGTGTTCAGAAACAAGTGCACTGTGTCAAAGTTCACAGACGACATTAAGATGAGTTGCACAACGAAGTTTGCAAAGGATAATGTAAGTCTGCAGAGGGATATAGATAGGTTAACTTAGTTGACAAGTGTCTGGCAGATGGAATATGATGTTTGTCAATGTGTGGTTCTACATTTTGCTTGGAATAATAGCAAAATGTAATGTCATTTAAAGGGTTAACAACTGGAGCATACTGTTGTGCAGAGGAGCCTCGTGTATAACTCACAAAAAGTTGGTTTGCATGTTTACAAGGTAATAAAGAGTATAAATGGAATAATGTCCTTCATTGCCAGAAGAATGCCGGATAAAATCAGGGAATATTTGTCATAATTGCTTATGATGTTGGTGAGGCCACGCGTGGAGTACTGTGTACAGTTTTGGTCTCCTTACTTGAGAAATGATGCACTGGCACTGGATGGAGTGGAGAGTGTAGATGAGATTGACTGGATGGATTTTGGAGTTGGGAGGGTTGCCTGATGAGTACACATTGAGTATACTGGTATATACTCATCAGAATTTAGAAACATGAGGGGGAATCTTATCGAAAAACGTCAAGGGAACAAATATGATAACAACACAGAGGGTTTCTTTTCCCCACGGACTGGTGAAACACGATTTCGGGACACTGCCTGAAAATAAGGAAGAGCAGATTTAGCATTGACTAATCCAAAGGATTGTGAATCTGTGGAATAAAATTCCCAGTGAAGCAATCGAGGCCCCGTGGTTGCATGTTTTTAGTGGAAAAACATCGAGGTATTTCAACATTGCAGGAAATGAAGCATGGAAGTGGAACTGGGTCCATGAAAACATCAGGCATGATTCGATTGAATGGCGCAGCAGGTTCGCTGGGGTCAGATAGTCTAATCCTGGCCTTATTTCTTATGTTCTTTTGCTTTGAGCTAATCTTATTGTTTTGGTGTAAAACGTTAATTTATGTTTGGGTAGAAATTCGCACTGGGAGGCGGAAATGATCTCACAAACTCCTCACATTAATTGGTTTTCGAGCCCACACAATACAAGTCAAATTGGGATTCCCTTAGTTCGTAGGACACAACATTCCCAGAGCACCTCCCCTCTCAGCAAAAAGTCTGGAATTACCCAGCATCCCAGGAATTAGTGCCATCTTTGAAAGCCCATAGCGCACTCGGACACGCACAGTCCATGTGGAGCTGCCGTGCAGAGCCTCTGATATTTAGCCTTTAAGTGGCAGGCAGGGGAACATTACACCCCTCCCTAAACCCAGATTGAGTGCATAGGCATAGATCTCCTCCTGGGAGGTGAGGGTCACAAGCAGGGCTTGCCCTTTCCCCAGGACCAGTGATGGGGGCCATGGCACCAGACTATGCCTGCCTGCTATGAATTTTCTCCTGGGTTAGAGCAGTCTCAACCATCGACAGGGATACGCAGCATTTTAGGGATATCATTGTCCTTCTCCCTCCATCAGTGTAAGGGGCGACTCACGGAGATTGTCACCATTACACTTGATGAGAATTAATAAGAAGCAGCTGGATTATCATGAAATCAAGAAAGGCTTCAGGAAACATCTCACTGACTGTATCAATTATCTCAACACAGCCCCCAGTGCTCCGATTACACGGCGGTAAAACTGTGGAGCAAATTTTGTGCATACTTCAAACAGAAATCAGCTATTCCAGACATTGCTGATGAAACTAAGTTATTCTGCTGACAGCTGTAGAAAAAAAAGTAGAGATAATATTTCAAATCTGGGAAACCTTCATAAGAAAATTTTTTGTTTCCCATCTTCAGCATCTTCAGTTATTTGTTTTATATTAGATTTGCAAGTATTGTTCGTACGATATTAATAGATGACGTGGTCAAGTAAGAAGGGAAAGGGGTGACGGCAAAATTGCAGGAGATCGAGCGGTGACAGCCGGAGGCCAGATCTATCAGAGTTTGGCTGGGGTAAGGGTGTGTGATTCCTCGGGTGAAGGAAAAGAAGGTCATGTTTGAGGAATCAGAATGGAATTCAGAAACATCGGAACAGATGTGACAGATCCAGAGGAAAGTGGGTGAATGCAGTCACTCTCCATTGATCATTGTGTTGGCATAGTGGCACAGTGGTTAGAACTGTTCCTCGGACAGGCTTTGATTCTACCCTCGGCTGGCAGCCTGTGTGGGGTTTTCACATTGTCCCCGTGTCTGCGTGTGTTTCTCCAGGTGATCCGTTTTCCTCCCACACTCTAAACATCCGCAGTTTAAGTGGACGGTCCTTGAGCAATTACACTGCATTATTCAGTGATGTGCAGGTTAACTAGAGAATTGCAGTATTACAGGGATAGGGTATGGGTGTGTCTGGTGGGACACTCTTTGGAAGGACAGTGTAACGTCGATGGGCCACATGGCCTGTTTTCACACTGCAAGCGTTCTATTATCTCTATTAAGGTCTGTCTGTGGCAACACTTCACATGACCCTACATATAAGTCTTGTCCTGCTTTACCTTACAGAATGCTACAGCCTACTTCTGTCAGGCAGATAGCAAGTGCAAGCGTTGCAGCATTATAGTGGCAAAGCTTTGCAGTACTTCCCATACTGGGCACGTAGTCTGGTTTACTGAGCAACACACTAGCATACTCTGCACAACTCTCTGTGCTGGGCTGTTACCTTGTCCCAATTTGCAGTGTCTGGGATGGTTCGGTGAAACAGATCCAGAATTTGATGCAACGAACCATTTCAACTGGTTTGGTAATGCCTTTATTCAATGGTCTCTTTCCTGTGGTTTGAACCTTCCAAGTCGAATGATTTCCAGTACGTCTCACTCCCCTGTCTTCTCCCACCCCACGATGTTTCCACGTATGTCCTCAGTTCATGAATTGTCTGTTTCTATCTTAATGTGAATATTTCTGTCCCTCTGTATCTTGTCCTGGACTTGGATTCTTAGTTCTCTGTCTGTCGAGTGCTGTCAGTGAGAAGCTCAGAAACAATAAAATGGTGTGCGTCGGGCTGTTGTTCACTTCCCGGTGTGCCCCATGTGGTGCTCGAAGTTGAACACGGGTATCCAGCAGCTTTGATGCATAACTTTGAAACTTGGTCTGTGCCTGTCCACTGATGGACTATGTTTGTTGCTGTCAGTTGATCGTGCTGTTAATAACGCACCGAAGCTCCTTGAGTATTGTAGTAAAGTATTGGCATTAGCATGTAGCTGAGAGGCTTCTGACTAACTCTTTATATTGACAAATTAGTGGACGTGCTGCAGATGCTTTGCTGCAGGTTGTCTGTGAACTGCCTCAGACATTCAGCGAGACCTGAGGATTTCGTGGCCCAACTCTGGATGGAGCATGGGATCTATAGTTACAGCGTCTGGGTCTGCAACATGAACAACAAATGAAACAGAGGCAGCATAGAGGGGCAGGTCTAAAACCATGGTCTGAGTATGTGTGGGGAAAGGCATCTGCTGTATCTGTCGTTGTGTAACTTGGACACATACACTCTCACTCTACCCCCTACACACACTCATGTTCTCCCCACCTCCCCAGACAATCCTTCTACCTGTCTCTGTCTCTTTCTCTGTCGCTCTCTCTCACACACACACATACCTGGTACCTCCAGGCAGTGAATTAAAAGGAATTCTGGGATTTGCACATTAATCAATCAAATCCTGCACCTCCATTCTAACGAATTAAAGAATTAAAAACCATCGAGTGTGTTCATTTAATGCGTTTGAATAGTACAACCCTTTGATGTTTTCCTTATAAATTCTGTGTTGAAAATCATCCTCTCTCGCTAACACCAGTTTAAGTAGCAACACTGAGCGGCACGGTGGCACAGTGGTTAGCACTGCTGCCTCACAGCGCCTGTAGACCCGGGTTCAATTCCCGACTCAGGCGACTGACTGTGTGGAGTTTGCACGTTCTCCCCGTGTCTGCGTGGGTTTCCTCCGGGTGCTCCGGTTTCCTACAGTCCAAAGATGTGCGGGTCAGGTTAATTGGCCAAGCTAAATTGCCCGTAGTGTTAGGTAAGGGGTAAATGTAGGGGTATGGGTGGGTTGCGCTTCGGCGGGTCGGTGTGGACTTGTTGGGCCAAAGGGCCTGTTTCCACACTGTAAGTCTAATCTAAACACTCCAGAAACTAGGGTTTTCAAATAATCCTGTTGGACTATAATCTGGTGTCGTGTGAATTTTGACGTTGTTCAAACCAATCTAACACCAGCATTTTCATATCCTGATTAGGCAATCCTCTCTCCAAGCAAATATTTTTTGCCAACCCCCATGTGCTCTTATTTTGCACTTGAATCTATTGTGAGGCATATTTTGCAATGGCTCTGAATGTCCAGGTATTATACACCTCTCGGATCCCCATCCTCTAATTTGATTGTCACATTTTTTTTCAGAAAGACCTCAGACAAATAATTCAAACACGATTTATTCTTCATAAAATCATGTTCACTATGATTGACAATGGTTTGAACTTGACAATCTCTTGTTATTAGTGCCTTACTAAATTAGCCGAACAATTTGCATTCAATCCCAATATTTTTTCACTTCATTTTATTCTCTAGTGAAATTGATTATTCTAAGTTGCTTGTTTTCTATAACATCTACATCCCTTTCAATGCCTGTGTAACAAGCACAAAGCTATAAACTATCTGCTCTTATTGCTGTGTAAGAGGCATAAGTTGCTGAATGACCTCATTCTGTTCCAGGTTTACATACTCGGTGGGCTATATGTCTTTCCTGGTGTTCTTACATGGTAGTCACGATGGGCTGAATGTCTTCCTGTTGTTTCTACATTTCAGTTTCGATGGGCTGAATGTCCTCCTAGTGCTCCTACTTTATTGTCTCGGTAGGCTGAATGTCCTCCTGGTCTTCTTACATTACAGTATCAGTGGGCTGAATGTCCTTCCCCTGTTCCAGATCAAGACGCTCAAGGCCAGAAGTTCTTACCCGCTGCTGTATGAGTGGTTTTGTGACTTATGGAATCTTGTTACTGTAGTGCAACATTTTGAGTGAATGATTTGTCTCCTCAAGTACCTCCATAACACGATTGAGATACTAAACAGTCTCCTGCCCGTATCCGTGAAATGGTATTGAGAGAGAGAGAGAGAGAGACAGACAGACAGACAGACAGACAGAGATCGAGATTGGTAGTCTCCTGTTCCCATACAACAGACAGGTGGCTGATTTATCTCCTCCCGTTCACATCAAAACATCTGAAACGGTTTCATGTCCTTCTCCTGTATTTGTGCAACTAACGGATTACGCTGAATGTCCTTAACCTAGTGTGAAAATATCCAGTGACTCTGTGGCCTTTTCCAGTTCTAGTGTTGCAGCATTTAGAAGGCTGAACGGTGTAATCTGATTGTTGTGTAACAGGATACAGTTGCTGCACAGTCGAGTATGGGTCCTATGTTGTAGCGCGGAGGGGCTGATTGGCGTCTTCCTGAAATGGTATATCAGGACCAGGAACTAAACAGCCTCCTCTAGATCTAAAGTAACAGTGTCAATTAACCTACTTCTGCTGTTCCTGTGTTACGGGTTCAAGTGGTGGATCAAACTCCTCAATTTGTTGTGTGATTGTCCTCTGTTGCTGAACACCAAAACAAGATCATCTGTCATTCTTGTAAACTTTAATAAGTGTTGGATCAACCTGCTCATCGCTCCCTCTTAAGATAACGTGAAACTGCGGATCAGTTGATTAAAGTGCCTGCTTCCGTGGTTCAAACTTCAGCATTACCTACACAGTCTATTAACCATTCATTGCTTTAACTTCTCTCAAACGCGATGTTGTTGTTCCATCAGGTTATTGATCCAACCTGGTGCTGTGGAAGCAGATAGGTATTGGCTGTAAATGATTCCTATGTTTTAAACAATTAGCGCTCCAACTCCTGTTGCCTGTGTTTGGCCACGATCAGAGAATGTTGAGTTCCATTCAGGTGGTGGCGCACTGATATAATCACTTCCTTTTCCTTCCAGTGATTCAGTAATTTAAACAGGATTCAAAACCAGCAGGTGGGGTTAGTTCAATGTGGTCGCATTGGTGTGCACGCTGAGTCGCTGGACTTCGGCTTGAGTATGGAAGTTGCTGTGAGTTCACATCGCATAACTGCCAGTTATGCTTACTTGGTGCTTGTGCGTACTGTTTAAATTGAACGCAACTCAATACAATATGTTTCATGCGAAGTAATCGATCGGACGACACAGGACTGAAACTTCAGCGGGACGGGGCCACACTCCATTTCTGCAGTGTTGTGGTTATTGCATTCACCTCACATGTGAAAGTTGACTTGGCACAAACAAGGCTGTATCGCTGCTTATTTGTATGGACAAGCTGTGTTGCTCACACTGGGTAGCTCAATGGTTAGGAGAGCTGACTCACAGTACCAAAGATTCAGGTTCAATTACAGCCTCAAGTTACTGTCTGCATGAAGTCTGCATATTTTCTCCTTATCTGCGTGGGTTTTCATCGTGTGTTCCATTTCCCCCCACAGTCCTAAGATCTATAGAATCAGTGGATTGGACATGCTAAATTAGCCAGGATGTGCAGGCTAGGTGCATTACTCATGGAAAATGCGGGCTTAAAGAAGTTGTGTGGGGGACGGTGGTGTGGGTACGTGTGGATGGGATGGTCTCCTTCAGAGGATCAGTGTGGAGTCTGTGGGCCAAATGGCCTGCTTCCACACTGTAGTGATTCTATGATTAACAACACCGTAACAGAAATTAATTTAGAGAGTAATCCCTAAGGTAATTGCCATGTCCTTTCCTTACTGTACACACTACTGCTGATGTGATCTCACTAAAATCCTGTACAACAATATCAGCACTTCTTCCATCCTGCTGTAGGTTTCCCACAAAGATTAGATCAACCTGAGCTGTCTGGGGGAATGTACTGCATTACTGAAGGAACATTGTCGTCGTCTACTCCCCCAGCACAATGGAAGATCTGGTGAGAATATTACAATGACGCTTGATAAGAACGGATAAAATGTGGCCATATAATGATAATAGTGAGGTATGCCTCGGCGAACATTTTTCCTGTATTTACCATTAATCTCGCCAGAGCCCACGTCACTCAAATTCCACAGAATTGGATAATGTGCAGCTCAGAAACAACAAGAAGAAACAAACATTGATGGGAATATATATCAAAGTCAAAGTTCTGATACAAGTATTCAGAACAATATGTTGAACACCGAGCTTGAGATCAGGCAATTTGGAAGTAGTGGTCTGTGATCAGAACAGCTAATATAAAACTAGGCAGTAAAATAACTTTGGGGAATAGTGTTCTGTAAACATTGAAGTTCAGATGACGCCTGAATACATCATCTCCCAGAAATACAAAATGACCAGTATTCCAATAGACCAATGCAGCAACAACCACATGGATTGCATTGAGATCACTGTATTTCTTTTCTGCAATCAATTTGGAAGGTTGTTAATTTATTCCAACGATTCAAGAGGAGAAGAAGAGGGAGAATGGAGAATTATTGGCCAGTTAACCTATTATCCACAGGAGAGAATCTGTTGGACTCTCTTGCAATGAAAGTGATCTGGGTCATTTGGGAAATAATAGCACACTTCAGGAGAATGATTCTGCACTTATGAAAGGGAAGTCATATTTTTAAAAAATATTTTGCTTGAAGTTATCATTTATAGATATGAACAACAGAGAATGTATGTATGTGAAATAGTTGCACATTCAGGAGGATATTTTCATGAAATCACACAGTGAGGCATTTGAAAATTATTGAAACAAAGGGCACTGGGAAGACCATGTGTAGCTGGGAAGATACAATTTAGGTTTGTTTACATTTAAAGGGTATGGGAGTGTAGATGATGAAGTGTCATACAGACTGGAAGCCTCTGCGTGAACGCTGTCTGACCCGCAGTGAACTGCAGCATTTGTTGATTTCAGTACAGATAAAAGCATATGCAGTAATTTACTCCAAGTAAAAGGCAATATGTCCTGCATAACGTACACAGAGTTCTGGCGAGAGTGTACCTGGAGTTCTTTGCACAGTTTTGGTTACAGATGTAAGGAAGAACATACTGACAACATATACTGAATAGACATTATCCAGATTAATCCCTCAGATTACAACATTGTCTGATGATGGAATTCGGCCTGTGTTCCCTCGAGTTTCAACTAATGAGAAGTAATCTTAATTAAAACGAGAAAAATCTCACGGAGGGGACTGACTAAAACAGGTACATGGATAATTGGGAACAGGCAAGATTGGAGAAAATCCCAAGATAATCTGCATGGACATCAAGCAGAATCCTATCACCAGGGAACAATAAGAACACATTAGAAACCAAGAGGGCAATCTGTGTGTGAATCTCGTGAACGTTGACAGATTGTTACATGAGCACTCACATCTGTTTTTCTTGAGAGAAGTAGGATTCAGGGACAGAATTCGAGAAGATAGACTGGGAAGCTCTTGAGCATTTGATACAAGATGTGAGCGGGGATTGATGGTTTTCGCTTGTATACAAGTGGACAAGTGATCCATTTTTTTTCCTCCAGGCTGATGTTTGAGACTGGGGAGGAAAGTCCCTGATCATTTTTAAAATTAGAATCTGTTCACGGGAGTGACGCCTCAGGACCGATGTGTTCCACCTCAAAGGAAGGATAGTGCAGACAGACCAGGGAACAACAGACCAGCGAGTATCAGTTCTCTGTTAGTGATAATTATGGAGTAAATAGGTAAGGAGAAAATTGATCTCCATTTGAGAGGCGATGTTTGATCAGGGATAGTCAGCATGGCTTTATCAGAACGATGAGATGTCGAAAGAAATTGTGTTGAAAACTTTCAAGGAATTCATTTAATGGGTTTCTCAGCAAGCGTTTGACAAAGCCCCACATGAAAAACTGAAAAAAATAAGTAAAAGCTCATGTTGTCAGTGGTTACTTGGTAAGTTATATCCAAAACAGTCTAAAATGGTAGGAGACAGAGGGTGGTGGCAGAATGATATTTGTGTGACTAGAGACAGTGTCCGGTGGTTTACCATAGGGATCAGGGCTATGTCCCGTATTATGAACGGATTTAATTCGTGATGTAGGCGTGAGATTGGAGGAGTGTCATTAGTAAATGCATGTTTGACAGCCAGGAGGAAATTCTTGTGTTCCAGGAAAATATAGATGGAATGGTCAGATGGACAGATCAATGGCAATGGGATGTAACCTTGATAAATATGAGGTGATGCACTTTGGATGAAGTAACCAGACAGGGTGTTAGATTTGATTTCTTACAGTATGGAAACAGGCCCTTTGGCCCAACAAGTCCACACTGACGCTCCTTAGGACTAATGCACCTAACACTTTGCGCAATTTGTCATGGCCTTTTCACTTGACCTGCACATCTTTGAATGTGGGAGGTAACCTGAGCAGCTGGTGGAAACCCACACAGATATGGGGAGAATGAGCAAACTCCACACAGAGATTTCCCCGTGGCGGGAAACAAATCCTGGTCGCTTTCCCTGCGTGAAAGTAGGGCTAATCACTGAGACACCGTGTCGCCCATTTACTCAATGAATGGCAGCACACGAGATAGTTCAGAGAGTGCTTTTCCACAAATCCTTGAATGTGACTGCACACGATACAAAGTTTTTAAGAAGTCATTGTGGACAATAGCTATTGTCCATATTCATCATGGCATAGTTTAAAAGAGCTATTAAGGACATTTGCTAGGCCAAGATGGAATAATGTTTGCAGTTCTGGGAGCCACTTTACAGGAATGAAGTGATTGCACCGGAAGGGATGCAGTGGAGATTCACCAGGATGTTCCCGGCGATGGAGAATATCAGCTCGTATAAGCTCACGGTGTTTATGTTGGAGTAGAGAAGGCCTAGGGCGATGTGATCCAGAAGAATAGGGACAAAGTAAACGTAGATTTATGAAATGAGAGTCACCTTTGAGGAATTGACTGTTCGACACATTATGGAGAAACAGTGCATGCAGTGTACTTTGGTTTTCAGAAAGATGTTTGATAAAGTCCCAAACCTACTTTGCAAAATCAAATCTCATGGGTATGGGATAATACATGAACATGGTTTTAAAATGGGAGAGTTGACAGGAACCAGTGAAAACGTTAATGGACTCTTTTTGGGGGGATGTAAGTATCGTGCGGGATCACAGGGATTGGATGTTGTACCTCAGGTATTCCAAATAAATTTCAAACCTGAGTTGCGGAGTCCAAAATAATATTCCCAAGCCCGCTGATGGCAATACACGATGTCCACTTGTGAGTGGGTGAGGAGGACATAACAGAAGCTCCAAGGTGACTGAGACGAGTGGTGTGAATGGACAAATACTTGTCGGGTGGAGAGCAATGTGGGTAGATGTGATGTTGTGCACTTTGGTGGGAAGAATAGAATACTAGCCTTTTTTTGAAAAGGGATTGCACAAAAATATGGTTCTATAAAGGGGCAGCGAGTTCTGTAGCCAGAAGTCAATGCCGGGAATGGCAGTGGCACACTGACCACTGTGCAGAGACACACCAAGTGGGTAGCTGTAACTGAATAGGATCTGGATCGCCTTGCACATCAGCCACTGAAAGCAATATTGCCGGAGCAGACAACATTTAGGAAGACAACTGTTGTATTGAAATTCATTTCAACGGGTATTGAGCAGAAGAGTAAGGTTGTCTTACTGCAGTTGTACAGAGTCATAGTGAGACCTCATTTCGAACATTATGCGGTATTGCGTGTAGTTTTGATTTACTTTAGTATTGCCGGATAATCGCGACATTGAAGGAGTGCAGTGAAGTATAACCAGACTGATCTCTGGGATGACCGGCTTGTTGTGGATGTGGACTTTGGTTCGACAGGACCTGTGTTTTATTGGGTTTGAGAAAATGAGTAGAAATCTCAATGAAATATATAAAAAGCTGACAGGGCCAGACAGATTGGAAGCAGCGGTGATAATTCCCCTGGCTGGGACGTATAAAACAGCATGCCACAAAATTCGATACAGTAGGCCACTCTGCATCGAGATGAGATTACATGTGTGCACTCAGAGACTGGTGAACCTGGGAAAATCCCTCACACGTCAAGCTGTGAAAGCAAAGGCACTGAATATAAATAAGGATTTTGAGACAATAAAGGGATAGAGATAGCACAGGACTATGTTGTGAAGATAGAGGATCAGGCATCATTTTATTGAATGGGCGAATAAAACGATGGATCGAAAGGATTGCTGATGATATTCAATATGTTGTCCAACGGTTAATCATATTAAGGGATGCGTGCATTGTGGGGACGAGGTTCACTCGTGAACTAGAATGGGGGAGGCTGAATTTGTTGATTGACCTACTCCTTTCCCGATGTTTCTGTGAAATCTGTGGGTAAGCTCTGTTAATGTTGTCGCAAGCTCTCAGATGTTAGGAAATATGTTTCTGAAGAGTCGACATAATTGTGTTTCCTATTCCCTTTTCCGATACCGAGGCTGGTGCCGGGTATTCTGTCCGGTTTGATTCTTTAAGACCTTGGAGCAGAAGAGCTTATCACATGTCTTGTCTAGACTCACGTTTAGGTCAGACCAGGAAAACACGGGAGATTTTCACCTGAAAGTATAATAGGGAACCATACTGACGTTGGATTGACATTGGATTCAGTCTCTATTAGTGACACCAGATTTTAGATGTCGATATTTTATTAATTGTTTGTACTTTCCGCCAGCTGCCATACCATTAGTACTGTGTAGATGAGCAATCCAGTGACACTTGCACTACAGCTCCACCTACACATGGGGACCCAACAGAAACCACCTGAGCAGGTTATTTCTGTGCTGCTTGACAGCTCTGTCAAAAAGAATTTCCAAAGATTTGACGATCGTGATGAGACTGAGGGCATAGTCATATATTAGATTGTAATTATTTCCCTCTTACAGGACTGGAAATAGTTGAGTAATGTTCCACATCGCCAGGGAACTGTCAGAGTTGGAGCTGGAATGAAGCAGCTTTCCCAGGTACACGGATTGTTGTGCAGCAGAAGGCTTCATTCCTATTGCAGGAGTAATGTCGGGAGCATTGACTTTGCCATATCTCCTGTGTCCAGCTGTTTCTTCATGTCATGTTCAGCGAGTCGAATTTGTTGAAGACTGCCATGGGTGATTCTATGGGCTTCATGGCAAGGGTGAGGTGGATCTCTACCTAAATGCTTCTGGCTAAGGATGATGCTGATATTACATCCTTGCCTTTTGCACTATGTACAGGTCTGTTAAATTAATTAGCATGGGGTTAATTGCAGAGCAGTCTCCTGCAGTGAGTCGTAAAAGCATCCATCATCATTTACGAAGAGGTTTTGCAGAACTGTTGGTCTGTTGATCTTGGGATCATTGCGCTCTGTCTATCAGATATTCGTCTTGTTGTTTGGAACGTATGCAAAAAGTGAAGTAGCTACAACCGCTTATTGTCAGTTTTTGCTACACATGGTTCTGACTCTGGCAAGTTCACCCGCACTCGTTACTGAACCATAGAGCAGCTTGATAGTAATGATAGATTATCCTGGTTATAAAAAAGTTTCAAATTCTGGTTGAATATAATATTGCTTCTGCTGCTACTGTGGTTTCCAGCACCACACCAATGTCACGAATTCTCTAAAAAAGGAATTTCAGAAAGCTAGACTTTGAAAGCATGTGCAGAGGATGTTTTGACTTCTAAATGAATTGATTGCAGTGAAGAATTAGTGACGAATAATTGAGTCACAGACTCTCAGAGTCATGCAATGTTCAGACCAAACTCGTCCATGCTCACCAGTTTTCCTGATGTGAACTAGTTCTATTTTTCTTCTTTCAGCACATACACCTCCAAAAATTTTCCTATTCAGGTACCCATTAAATTGTCTTTTAAATGTTGTAATTGTACTCAACAATACTACTTCCTCTGACAGCGTGCTACATTAATGCACCACCTACTGTGAGAAACAGCTGCTCCTTAGCTTTCTTTTAAAACTCTCCCCTCTCACTTTCAAACTAACCTTGCTGGTTTTGGATCCCACCACTCCCGCCCCCCCCATAACCCTGGGGAAAAGACTTTGCTATTCATCCTATCTCTGCACCCTCATGATTTTATAAACCTATATTAAGTCACCTCTCAACCTCCAATGCAAAACTAACAAAATCCCAGGCCATCCATATATCTTAAATCTCCAGGATCCACCCCATAATTTTAAATATTTTATCCCCTTTCCAGTTTATCGCATTCTTCCTGTAGCAGATCAATAAAAGTTATACACAATGATACAAATGTGGCCTCACCGTTCCCTTGTACAGCCACAGCATAATGCCCCAATTCCTTTACTCAGTGCTAATGTCTTCTTCACAGCCCTGTCTACCTGCGACTCAACTTTCAAGGAACTTAGTAGCTGGTCGCTATATCCCTCAGTTCAATAACACTCCCCAGGTCCCTACCGTTAAGTGACTATATCCTGCCCTGGTTTGTCTAACAAAATGCCATGTCTCACATTTATCTGCATGAAGCTCCATTTACCACACCTCAGAAGACTACTGACCCCGTAGATCAAGATCTCATTGTTCTCGTAGATAACCTTCTTCACTGTCCATTATCACACAAATCTTTTGTATCGTCTGCAAACTATCCATGGTTCCTATATTGTCATCCAAATCAATTACAAAAACAATGAACAACAGTAACCTGGTCACTGTGGCACACCGCTGGTCACAGGCGTCCAATTCGAACAATTAATCTCTCCCAGCGCCCTCGGTGTTTTACTGCCAAGCCCTTTTTGAATCTGATTATCTAGCCCTCCCTGTGATTTAGCCTTCTTAATCAATCTACCATACGGATTTTTGTTGGGCCTCACTAAGGTGTACGCAGATAATTAATGCTGTTTATCTTCCCTGTCTTCTCGGTCACCTCTTCCAAAATTGTAATCTTTCCCACACATAAAACCATGCTGACTATTATAGCAGTCCTTGCCTTTCGAAATGCATGTAAATCCTGCCTCTGAGAATCTTCTACAAAAACGTACCCACACCTGACATCAGACTCATCAGATTGTAGTTCCATGGCTTTTCTTGCAGCCATTTTGATATATGATATAACAACATTAACTGTTTTCCAGTCTTCCAATACCTCACCCGTGACTGTCAGTGGTATAAATTTAATTTGAAAGAACTGCAGATTCTGCAAATCAGACACAAAGTCAGAAGGTACTGCGAAAGCTCAGCAGGTCTGGCAGAATCTGTGCAGAAAAATCAGAGCTAAAGTTTCAGGTCCAGTGATCCTTTCACAGAACTCTGACGAATGACATGAATATCTCAGCTAGTGATCTCGAAGTTACTTCTCCGGCTTTCTGCAAAGGACTGGGATATACGTGAACAGATCCCGGGTATTTATCTACGATTATGCATTTTACGACCTCCAGCATTTCTTCTTCTGTAATGTGGTCACGTTCAAGAATCACTTATTTTTATTTCCCCGAGTTCCCTAGCTTCCATATCTTTCTCCACAGTAATACTGAGGTGATATATTCATGTGGAATCTCACCCATGGAGGAGTAACAGGCTGTAAGGCAGCGGGGGAGGGCGATTCCTTGTGAGGAGTGTGAGCCCGACATTGCCAGGCATTTATGGGCTGTGCTGTTGAACTGTTAACTGGGTTTCTGTGTTGTTTCCTCTTTTATAGGAAGGGCTGCAATGTTTTACATTTTAACTTTCTTTTCTTTATCTTCTGCTTTGTAAAAAGATTATGTACATGAGAGGCGGGTGTGTGGAATTTGGTACCTACAATTATGCCACCTGTACAGACACGGAAACTTTTCACTGTCCTCGTGTGAGTACGTGTGACAAGGACACTAATAAACTTAATTCATCTGCTGTGAAGCTACATATACATGGCTGTTTGATTTAAAGTGGACCATATTCTCTCTCTAGTTTCTCGGCTACCTTTAATATACTTACATAATCGCTTTCAATTTCCCTTAACTTTATCAGCTACAGCTATCTCATGCTTCCTTTTTGCCCTTCTGATTTCAATGGTAAGCGTTCTACTACACCCCGTAAGCTAAAGGGATTCATGATCCCAGCTGCCTATTCCTGATATACACTTTATTCCTTTCCCATGACTGGACCATCAATGTACCCTGTCATGTCTTGTTCCTTATTCTTCACACTGACACAACATGCTGTCTCTGAGCTTTCACTATTTCGCTTTTGAAAGACTCCCACTTGCGAGATGTACTTTTATCTAAGAACAGCTTCCCCCGAATCATCTTTTGAAAGTTCTTGCCCAATGCCATCGCAATTGGCCATGTCCCAGTTTGCATCATTAACTTGTGAAACAGGCGTATCCTTTTCCAGAACAATTTCCAAACTCACAGAATTCTGGTCACTGGTCTGAAAGTGCTCGCACTCAAACAGCACAGTCACTTGCCCTTCCCTAATTTCCAAGACGAAATAATGGTGAGGCCAGAATGACGGGTGGAATAATTCCATATAATTTCGTATTAATGGTTGTGTGTGTCTCTGTGTGTGATGTCCCTTCTCTCTCCATGTCAAACCTCTTGCGTTTCAAATGAAGTATTACCAAAGTCTGCTGGCCGCCGCTGGCCATTTCAGGTAAACAGTTTGTTGTGTAAAGGCATCAAAGACAGTGACTCTCTCAGATTTGAATTAAATTCGCTACATTGTCTCGTGCACACTAATGAATGCATTGAACTTTTATTAGTGTCTTCGCTTATGCCACCATCTCTGGTGCAAGAAATCTCGGTATACATTCTTCAGTATTTGGTGCAGAACAATAATAAGGTAAAAAAAAGGATTCGAATTACTGACCCTTACACCCCAGTGTGTGCCAGCAACGAATTTCTAGACCGCACCGTGGCAAGTGTCCAGAACACACCAGGCCGAGTCTCCAAAACGCATCAGGCCCAGTCTCCAGACCACACCAGGCACAGTCTCCAGCCCACTCTAGATCACATCACGCCACGTGTCCAGACAGCACTGGATCCAGTCTCCAGACCACACAAACTCCAGGCTCCAGGCCGCGCTGTGCATTAAATCGCGAGGCATTGACTCCATTAGCACGCCTCTGTTCTGGGAGTCATCTTCACCATTACCATTGGAGACACTTTAAAAGTTTATGAAGGAAAAATACAGCAGAAACCAGAACAGAAATGGGAGGCACAACGTGGGTCCTAACCTGCAGACATCCTTCGTATTTCACGCTGTTTCCTTTCATATTTCACGCAGCATATTTCACACTGTTTCCTTCTTCCACATATAACTTGGAGAATCAGAGCAGTTTTGTCCGATTCATTGCAATGCTGTCCCTGAAATATGAACAGAGGGAGATGAACATGACCATTACTATCCTGCATGCTGCCATCGGCTTTGTTTCAGGTCTTTATTATCCATTCTCACTGAGATTCGGAAAAGTACAACAAAACACATTGGAAGTTCGATAAATTGATATTAACTTCATCTCAACCTCTTCCAAAGTGCTTCACTCATAGTGGCCTGGATGCAATCGTACTGCTGTGGTCAGCATAGCTCCCCTTGCTGGAGAGTTTTTTTTGCATTAATTCACGGCATAGCTCCCCGTGCTGGACAGACATTCCTTCCGGATTTACAGATCATTCGGTATTGCTCATCAGGCATGATTCCGTGAGTATGGCAGTGTCAGACTGTTTCCTGACCAGTGTCGGAAAAATCAGCCCGTCAGGCAGAATCACACAAGCTTGAGAATCGATACTTCTGGCATAAGCCCCTTTCCCCGAATGAGGCTGATGTGTCATTTGGCGGAGGGGGGGGGAGGGTTGGGGGGTGGTGGAGGGCGGTTCGAGAAATAAATGGGAGGAGTGCTGGGGCTGGGGGCAAGGTAGCTGCGAATGCGATATGAAGATGAATCTGAGGGAGGAGTTGAGAGGTTAGAAAAGATAGTAGAGTGGACAGATGGGAAAGGCGATGGACTTGTCAAGAGGGCAGTGCCGAGTTGGTGACTTGAGACTCGGATAATGCTGGGGGAGGGGAAATGAGAAAACTCGTGAAATCCACATTAATGCTGTGGGATTGCAGGATCCAATGTTTAAGATAGACGTTCTTCCTCCAGTTATCGGGTGGTTCGGGTTTGGTGATGGAGGAAGACCATGACCGTGCATATCCTTGGTGTACAGGGAGAGAGTATTGAAATTTTTACCCACGGGGCTCTGTTAGTGCGGGTGTCCCAAAGACGTGCTCTGAAATGATCCACAAGTTGGTGCCCTGGCTCCCCAACGTAGAGATAATGACAATGTGTGAAACGGATACATGTGTGCAAGTGCATGTAAATTTATGATGTGTGTGGAAGGGTTCTTTGGGGCATTCGATGGAGGTGATGGTGTAGGTGTGGGCACAGGTTTTGCAATTACGGCCGGGGCAGGGAAATATGTCAGAACTTGGGTCAGTCTGGGTGTCGCGATGGACTTAAAAAAGGTTATCACAAAGGGGATGGTATCCCGAAAATGCTGATAGGGGTCGGGAGGGAAATGTATCTCTGGTGATGGGTCTTTTTGTCTGTGGTGAAAGTGATGGAGGATGATCCGAAGGATACGGAGTGAGGTGGGTTTGCAGTTAAGGACCGGGAACATTCTGTCCTTATTGCAATTGAGGGGCGGAGTTCGAGGGCAGAGGTACGCAAAGTGGATGAGAGGAGCTGGAGGCCATCATCGACTATGTGGGAGGCGAATTGCGGTTTTTAAAGAAGGAGGACATCGCGGATGTTTTAAGGTGGAATTGCTCATCCTGGGAGCAGGTGGGGCCATTGTGGAGGGATGGGGAATAATGGATGTCGTATTTACTAGCAAGTAGGGTGAGAAGATGTGTAGTCGAGGTAGCTGTAGGAGTTGGTGAGTCGGTCATAGGTGTCCGTTTTGAAACGGTCGCCAGAGATGGAGATGCAGATGTACAATAAGGGCAGAAAGGTGTCCGGGATGGTACAGGTTAACTTGAGTTTGTGATGGAACGTATTGGTGAAGTTGATGAACTATACAACCTTCTCTTGGGAGCACGAATTGACGCCGAAAAATTCATCAAAGTAGCGCTAAGAAATGTTGCCAGTCTAACTAAGAAGTTTCCCAGCAGCATTCAGCACAAAACATTCTGTCTGTTACTGGAATTCCCTAGAAAATACTCTAACCATCATTCTATGTAGCATTCTACCCCCGACATTAGTTGAGAACGGCCAGATGTCCGTGAATTGAAACAAATGATAAGATCCCAAGTGAAGAGGCCCGTTGCACGGTGAGGGAGACACTGTTACGAAGTCCCCACAGGCAGTTAAAATGGTGAATACGTTTTCCCCCCGTTTACACTGGTTCACTGACCGATCACAATTGAGTCTAAAAGTCAGAAATTTTCAAACTCCATTTGTCTTCAAGGAACCAGGAGAGAATCCTTCACGAAACCAAGCTTTCACACTCCATGTTAGAATATGGGAAAAAAGTGATCTGTGTCTGCTCGCCAACGATCGAGTATGTGGAAGTTTCCTCGAACTCATCTGTTCCTTTGGATGTGTCTCTGCATGCTTGGGGAGGGAATCCCAAAGTACAGTCATCATTTGAAAATCTCACTCTGTCCTCAATGAAACAAGTCACTTTCCCTCCATGTTGATGTACAATGTGTTTTTTTTTTACCTTCCTCACAGCTAACGTAGTGACGACCTACATCCTGCTTTATAAAGATTGTGGATTGTCCCCATGTGTCAGACGTTATCTGGGAGCCATGGCAGCGGCGGATCTAATGGTCATTATTCTTGACCTGATATTGAGACACATTCCCATTGTTTATCGGGAACAGTTTTATTTCATGTTTGACATCCCCGTGTGTAATATCCACGCCGTCCTGCTTTATGCAGCCACTGACTGCTCTGTCTGGTTCACTGTCACTTTCACCTTTGATCGATTTGCCGCCATTTGTTGCCAGAAGCTTAAAGATAAATATTGCAGTGAGAAAACGGCGGCTGTTGTTCTGGCAACAGCGACTGTGCTGAGCTGTTTAAAAAATATTGTCTGGTATTTTATGTTCTCAGGTCAATATCGGCTGGCGAACCAGCCCTGGTTTTGTAAAGTAACAGACGGTGTTCATCACTCCCCTTTCTGGGTGGCAATTGAGTTCCTCCACTACATTCTAACCCCAGCTCTCCCATTTCTCCTGATCCTGCTGCTCAATGTTCTCACCGTCAGACACATTTTAGTGACCAGCAGAGCCCGCAGGAGACTCCGCGCTCACACCAATGGGGACGCTCAGTCTGACACAGAAATGAGCAATCGCAAAAGATCTATCATTTTACTGTTTGTGATCTCGGGCAATTTCATCCTGTTATGGTCAATGTTAATGCTGTATTCTATATGGTACCGGATCGATGTGATCGGGCGTCGACCTATGTCTTTAACTGGCTTTGTGAAGGAACTGGGCTTCATGCTGCAGCTCCTCAGTTGTTGCACAAACACCGCAATTTATGCTGTGACGCAGACAAATTTCAGACAGCAGCTGAAGGATGTCCTGAAATATCCCTTCACCTAAATATATCAATCACTCAGATTCACTTACAACTCAATCCATTCTGGAGTCCCTCATTTTAGTTGAATTTTTCAGCGACAAAGCAGCCTGACGCTTTCGTATCAGCCTGTGGGAAGCGCAGGTTTGTCCAACCTTATCCGACAAGCGGGTTACAGTAATATTTCATTGATTCTATGCAGTAAGTAAAGGCACCATCCCACTGACTGCATCGATCACTTCAAAGTAAAAATAATAAAAAAATGTGCATTAAAAATTACCGAGCAGCAGAGTGAAGGATATTGTTGTTTGTCGTTGTTTTGAAGAAGCTGAGCTGGACAGAGACAGAGTCAGCCACAGTCTTGGTCCTTTGGGAAGGGGAGGGGACCAGGGCCTGAGCTCAGGAGTTCGGGAGAGAGAGAGATGGATTCGGGGGACAGTGGGCAAGGAGGGAAGGATAAAGAGAACGAGAAAGGAGGGGAAGAGAATGGGAAGTCGGTGGAGGGAGAGAGAGGGAGAGGGAGAGAGAGGGGAGAGTGTGGGCGACAGAAAGTGGGAAGAGGGAAACAGAGACAGTGGGAATGAAGGGGGGTAGAGAGTGGGACGGGAGGTAGATGGACGGAGAGTTAGGAGAGATTGGGAAGTGGGGAGACAGAGGAACTGAGGGAATGAATGGGTGTGGGAGAGAGGGAGAGAGGTAGCGGGAGGAAGGCATTGAGGGAAGGAGAGAGAGTGTAGGGAGGTAGGGGGAAGAGAGAAAATAGGAGAGAGCTGGTGGGGAGAGGTGGGGGAGAGAGGGAAAGGGAAAGAGGGCAAAAAGGCGGGAAAAGGCGGTTAGGGCTGGCAGAGATAGTCTGGGGGAATGGGGAAGAGAGCGATCATGGGGAGAGAGATTTTAACAGAGAGAGTATGGAGTATGAGAGGTGTGGAGAGTGCGGGGGAGATGTTTGGAGGAGAGAGAGTGACGGGTCGAAGGAGAGGGGAGAAATGGAAGTGGCAGGAGGAGAGAGAAGATTTTGAGAGACAAGAGTAGAAAGTGGGAAGAGGTGTTGCAAGGAGCGCTTGGGAGAGATAGAAAGAAAGAGGGAAATGGGAGAATATGATAGAGTGTGGACCGGGAAGGAGAGCGGGAGATGGAGAGGGAGAGGGACAGGGACTGGGACAGGGACAGAGGTAGTGTGGGAGAGATGGGGAAAGGGAAGAGATAGAGTTGGGGTAAAGGGGGGAGGGGTGGGAGGGAATAGCAGAGACAGAATATTAAAGGGTAGGGAGATTGTGAGGGAGAGAGAGGGATTGGAAGAGAAAGAGATAGGAGTGAGAGAGGGAGGGTGGACAGTGATAGTGAGAGAGGAAGAGGAGAGGGAGAGAGACTGAGAAATAGCATGTGGAAGGATGGAGAGAGTGCGGTACAGGGCGATTGGAGGGGGAGAGTGTGTGGGAATAGAAGAGGGAGAGAAAAGGAAATTGGGAGGTGGGGAAACGGATGCATAAGGGGAGGGAAGAGAGATAGTGGGCAGAGAGAGAAAGAGATATTGTGGGAGAAAGAGATAGCGCCGTGGGGAGTGACAGATAGGAGAATTAGAGAGAGGCGGAGGTGGAGGAGGCAAAGAGAGAGAGGTGGGGAAGCGAGAGAGTTATTGGGGATACGGAGAGAGAGGGACGGGCGAGAGATAAAGTGAGCGAAAGAAGCGAGAGAAAGATGGGAAAGAGAGAAAGTGGAGAGGAGGAGGAGTCGGGACAGATTGGTTTAGATTCCCTGTAGTGTGGAAACAGGCCTTTCGGCACAACATGTCCATAGCGACCCTCTGACTAATGAAGCTAACACTACGGTCAATACAGCACGGCAAATTCACGCGATCTGCATATCGTTGGACTGTGAGAGGTAAATAGAGCACCCGGAGAAAACACAAGCAGACACAGAGAGAATATGCAAACTCCATACCGAGGCTGGAATTCAACCTGGAGCTCTGGTGATGCAAGGCTGCAGTGCTCACTACTGAGCCACCGTGCCACCCACTTGACTGAATCTGAAACACGCACCAATGAGATTTGAAAACACGACCTCTGGTTTTATAAATAACAACATTCACAGGAATCTCAGCAGGTGTAGGATTTACACTCCTGAGGTTAGCACTGTTCTGCCTTGTGAACTAGCTGCGCAACCAACTGAGCTAAACTGACAGAGAGAATTCGAGCGGTGCTGGATAGGCACAACAGGTCAGGCAGCATCCAAGGAGTAGGAAAAAAATCAATGTTTCGGACAATAGCCCTTAATCAGCAAAATACACAGGAAGATTGCACGCTGGAGACAGGGGATGAGTGAGACAGAGGAATAGACGGGGGAATGGAAGAAAGAGAGAGATAGAGATTTTAGGAGGGGGAGGTGGGCGAGAGAGGGAGCGGGAGAGAGGTGAAGGGTGGGTTAGACAGGGAGAGAGATGTAGACAGGTAAGAATGGAGGCGAAAGAGATAGAGAAAGGGACGCAAGTGAGAGAAAGAGAGGAAGAATGGGGAGCGGCAGACGGAATCAAGGGTGAGAGAGAGGGATAGGGAGAAGGGGGTGAGGAGAGTGAAGGATGAAGAGAGAGCAAGGAGGAGTGAATTGGGAGATAGAAGAAGGGAAAGGTTAGAGGTAAGGGATGAGGAGAGAGAGGGAGGTTGTAGAGAGACAGAGAGAGACGAAGTGAAGAGAGACAGGAAGGGAGGAGATTGAGACAGAGAGGACGAGAGAGAGATGAGTGGTGAGAGACAGTGGGTATCGAAAGGGGTAGGGGAAGGCAACAAGAGGGGGAGAGAGATGCAGCTGTGGAGACAGAGAGAGGTAGATGGGGAGAGAGAAAGAGAGGTGGGGGAGAGATATAGAAAAAGAGGATTGTGGAGAGTGAGGCGCGGTGACAGATGGAGACAGGGAGGGATGAGAGGGAGAGAGATTGGTCGGGAGAGACGGAAGGGATAGACAGAGGGAGCGGATGGAGAAAGAGGGGTGAGGGACAGAAAATGGAAGTAGCGAGAAAGGGAGAGGGGAGGTGTAAGAGAGGTGGAAAGAAGGGGTGGGAAAGAGATGTAGAGGGCGAGGGAGAGAAAAGGGAGGCACGGGTTAGAGAGAAGGTGAAAGCGGGAAGAAAGAGGGAGGGATGGAACGGGAGAGAGAACAAGACAGAGAGAAGGTACAGAAAGAGGGAGGTGAGAGAGAGGGAAGGAGAGAGAGGAAAGAGGCTGAGTAGAAGTGAGTGGGAGAGAGAGACATAGAGTGCAAAAAGACAGTCAGGGAAATAGGATGAGAGATTGAAGGAGTGAAGGGAGAATGATTGCGGGGCAGACAGAGAGACTGAGAACGAGAGAGAGAGAGAAACAGGAGAGAGATGGGAGAATACGACAGTGGGGAAGGACAGGAGGGTGACAGAGGGGAGAGAGAGGGACATGGGGGAGGGAGAGTGAATGGTCGAGATAGAGTGTGAGGGAATAGAGAGAGAGGGACGGATGAGAGAGATTGGGGTGAATGACATTGGAAAGAGGAGCATGAGGGCAGAGGAGAGAGGGAGGGAAGTAGAGAGGAATATTGGAGCGTAAAAAGAGGCAAGTGAGGAGAGGGGGGAGAGGAAAAGTAAGAGAGATGAGGAGCCATCGAGACACGGAGCAAGAGAAGTGGGAGAGAGAATGGGTAGAGACAGAAATTGGAGAAAACGAGAGTGGGCAGCGAGCCAGAGAAATTGGGCAGAGAGAGGGGAGATGACGGGAAAAAGACGGAGGGAAAGGGGAAAGAGAGATGGGGAGGGAGAGATAAAGAGGGAGGCGGGAGAAATACAGAGTGGGAAATGAAGAGTAGGCCCAGAGAGGGAGGGAGAAAGGCAGAGTTACACGGAGGCACGAATGCCAGGGAGAGAAAGCGAGGAGGGAAGAGACAGCGAGAGAGAGGCTTGAGAGAGTGAGGAGAGAGAGGAGAAAGAGAGAGAGGGCGGATGGGAGAGAGTGAGGGAAGGAAAGAAAATTAAAGAGGGGAGAGAGTGAGAGACAGAGTTGTGGCAGTGCGTGGGAAAGGAGAAAGAGAGGGAGGGAAAAACAAAGAGGGATGGAGAGAAGAGAGAAGAAGGGAGCAGCGAAAGACAGGCAGCAAAGTTGACAGAGAGAGTGTGGCAAAGGCAGAGAGCGAAAAACACATGTGGAACAGAAGAGGGAGGAGGACAGACAGAGAGGGAAGGGTTTAGAAAGAGAGTGGTTACAGATATGCAGGTGGGAAGAAAGAAAGGGTGGGATGGAGAGAGAGAGAGGGATGAGAGAGAGTGGAAGCCAGTGAGACGTGGAGGGCGAAAAAGAGAGAGGAGAGAGGGAATTGTGGACGTAGAGAAGTAAGAGAGTAAGATAGTTGGGGGAACGAGAGAGAAAGAGAGGGTAATGCGCCAGAGAGAGAGAGGGGGTCGGGAGAGTGAGCGACCATGGTGGGGAGAGTCAGAGAGGCAGAGATAAAGAGATAGACGAGGTACAGACACAGAGAGGGAGGAGAGAGAGACGGAATGGGGGAGAGAGAGGGAGGTTTGAGAGACTGGGGGCGTAAGAATGAATAGGCGTGAGACTGAGGGAGGCGGGAGAGTTGGAGGAGATGGGGACTGGAGTTGAATACTGGGAGAGAGGGAGGGTGAAGAAAGAGTGATGAAGGGGAGAGAGGTAATGATCAGAGAGTGGGGGAAAGAGATTGTGGTGACGGGGAGAGACATGGAATGGAGGAGACTAGGAGACAAGTGTGGAAGTAAAGGTGGGAGCGAATGATAGAGAGAGAAAGAGAGGTGGAGGAAGCAAGGGGAATGTACAGCAAGTGGGGGAGCTAGAGTTGTGAGACAGAAAGGGAAAAGGGGGAGGGATGAGAGAGGGAGAGGAAGGAAGAGAGGGAGAGAAGGAGAGAAAGTGAAAGGGAGGTGTAAGAGAGAGAGAGAGTGAGCTTGGGAGGGGCAGAGGGAGAGGGTGGAGTGAAAGATAGGAAGCACAGGAGGGAAAGAGCACGTAGGGCAAGAGACATCGAGAGGAGCTGAGAGAGAGACAGAGAGAGAGAGATCGAGGTGCAATACAGAGAGGGAGGAGAAAATGTAGAAAAGAGGTCGTAACGAGTGAGATACGACAGAGGCAGGGAGAGAGAGAGATGGAGAGACCTGGGGTAGCCAAAGATAGAGAGGAGTAGTGAGAGTGTACGAGGGGAGAGTGGGGAGGTATTGAGAGAGAGGGAGAGTGAAGAGAGCGGGAGGAAGTTTAGAGAGCGGGGGAGGGATGAAAGAGAGGCAGAGCTGAGGGAATGTTGGGAGAGGAAGGCGGGAGAGAGAGGTGGAGAGGAGAGATGGAGGTGGAGCAAAAGAGGCATCTTGACGACAGAGAGAGAGGGACAGAGACAGAGGGGTTGCGACAGAAATAGGACTGGGACTAGCAGACGGGGAGACATGGGATGCATAGAGCGATTGGGAGGGAAGAGCACTGGAGCGAGAGAGTAGAGAGCGAGGGACAGAGGGAGGGTGTCAGAGAGAGAGAGAGTTATGGAGAGAGCTGGGGAGAGTTTGAGGGAGAGTGGATGTCATGGCACGGGGCGAGAGGTGGGGGAAGAGAGAGGGAAGGTCATAAGAAAGACAAAGACTGAGGGCAAGAGAGAGAGAGAGAAGAAGGAGGTAAAAGGGTAGAAGAGAGAGTATAAAGAGTGAGAGAGGACATAGCAAGTGAGAGAGATAAAGAGAGCTATGGAGCTAGAGAGAGGGGCAGACAGAGTGAATGAAGAAGGCACGGCGGAGACTGAGTGAGAGCAAAGCAAGATGGTGAATGGGGAGAGAATGATGGAGGACTGAAAGAAAAATGAGAGAGAGAGATTGTGGGGACGGGAAGGCAGGAGAGACACGAAGTGTTGGAGAGAGCATGGGTTGAGTAAAAGATGCAGCGAGAGGAGAACGAGAAGGGAACAGAGATGGAGGGAGGTGGTCCGAGAGAGCGAACAGGGAGGGATACAGAAAGACAGAGGAAGATGGTTAGAGAGGGAAGGAAACGCTATTGAGAGAGATAGGGAGGGGTGTTAGAGAGAGACGGAGGGTAAAGAAGTTAGAAGAAAGTGCAAACAGTGAGAGGGGCAGAGGGAAGGAGAGAGAGAGGTGAAGAGAGCTGGGCATACAGGGAGAGAGGTTGAGAGAAAGTAGATGGGGCGCACAGAGCGAGGGATGTGGAAGAGAGAAGGAGGGGAGACGAAGAGAGAGGGAGAGGAGAGGGAATTCGGAACAGAACACGCAGCTAGGGGATAGAGAAAGACAGATTCAGAGGGAGGGGAGAGGGAGAGGACAGTCTGTTGCAGAAAAGAGAGATAAGGTTAGAGAGAAGAGAGGATGAGAGAGAGGGGAGACAGAGAGAAAAAGGGAATGGGGAGCGAGAGAGAGAGGAGGAGAGGACAGCGAGGGATGGGTTGAGAGAAGGAAGCAGGTGAGAATCGAAATCTGGGGGAATGATCGAGAGAGAAAGAGCGGGAGATAATGTGAGAGCGAATGAGAGATTGTGAGGCAGAGATGAAGGGTGAAAGGAGGGAATTGGGAAAGAGGGAGAGAGGGACGAAGGCATAGATGGAGGAAAGGAGATAAAAAGGAAACTGAGGAGGGTGAAAGAGACCGGGTGAGTGAGGGGGAGGAAGAGAGGGAGATGACAGAGAGGGAGGGAGCTGAGGAAGAGAGGTAGACTGCAGACAAAGACAGGCAGCAGAGAAGAGAGAGAGTATGAGGGGTGAGATAGAAATAGACGTGAGAGAAAGAGAAGGAGGTGTATCCAGTGAGGGAGAGTTTTGGACAATGAGAGTGGGAATCGAAAGAGAGTGAGGGGGAGGAGAGATAATTTAAGCGGGTAGAGAGAGAGAGAGAGAGAGCTGTGGGGAACGAGAGAGTAAAACAGAGAGAATGGGGTACAGAGAGGAAGGAGAGTTTACAGAAAGGGAGACGAGCAGAATGGAATAGAGAGAGGCGTAAGAGGGTGAGGGGGTGATGGGAGACAGGGAGATGGCGAGAGACAGGGAGGGGGAAGAGAGAGTGAGGAAGGAGAGGGAGAGGGACTAATGGGGACAGACATTGGGACGTATGAAAGGATGGGTGAGACACAGAGTGGCAGAAGTGGAGAACGAGTGGAGGGTAGGAGAGATGGGGACATGTCGACGAGAGGGGGAGTGGGAGTGAGAGGGACTGGCGAGAGCGAAAGTGGGCGAGAGAAAGGTGGAAGGTGCAGAGAGAAAAAGAAAGAAACTGAGAGAGCGAGAGAGCGAGGCTGAGAGCGGGTGGAGAAAGAGTGAGAGGATGGATTGAGACAGAGAAAAGTGTGAAAAATATAGAGAGGTGATAAAGTTTGGGGAAGGGGGATGACAGAGCGAGAAGAGAGGTACCAGAACAGGGACGGTTGGAGTGGATAGAGAGCGAAGGAGGTCGAGGTAGAGAGATAGACATGGACGGCAGACAGAGGGGGGAAGAGCAAGAGAGAGGGCGGGGTAGACAGAAGGAAGGCACGAGCGGGGCTGATGATGATTAAGAAAGACAGTGGGGATAGAGGGAGAGCAGGAAGAAATGGAGAGAGAATAGGTTAGAGGAAAGGGGTGGAGAGAGGAATGAGATGGGAGACACAGAGAAGGATGGGAGAGGGAGTTAGATGGGGAAGGAGAAAGAGAGAAGTGAGGGAGTGAGAGAGAGAGAGCGAAAGAGAGGTAGGCAGAGAGAGAAGGAGAGGGACGTTTGGAGAGCGAATGACAAAGAGGAGGCAGTGAACGGCGAAAGAGAAGGGAAGAGGGGGAGGTGCGAAAATGGTATAGGAAGGAAAAGGGGAGACAGAGGTGGAGATTGTAAGGAAGAGGTGAGAGAGAAGCGGCGAGAAGGAGGGAGGGGTCAGAAAGAGACGGAATGTGCAGAGTGAAAGAGGGGAAAGTGGGAAAGAGGGAGGCTGATAGACAGCGGAACAAAGAGAGGACGGATGATGAGAGAAAGACGGAGATGGAACAGAGAGAGTGAGAGAGAAACAAAGAGATATCGAGCGATAGTAAGGCCGAGAGAGAGAGTATAGAGAGGGAGGGGTGGACAGAGAATGCAGGTGTGACGAACGAAATAGAGAGGTGGGGACAACGAGCGGAAACGAGAGAGGGAGGAGAGAGAGGCAGATAGGAAGAAGTTTACTGAGAGGGAGTTGGGAGAGAGAGGGAAAGGGGGGAGTGAGAGACAGGGAGAGGGAGAGATAGAGCGGTAAGGAGATAAAGAGAGGAGTGGCGAGGGGAGAGTGAGGCGGAGAGGGAAAATGTCGGCGAGATAGAGATATGAGCTAGGAGATACTGAGGGTAAGAAGACAGAGAGATAGGGATGCTGGGAGAGAGAAAGAAAGAGGACAGAGAGAAAGGGGTGTAGAGAGAAAGAGAGGGAATTGGAGTGAAAGAGAGGGTGGAAGGATGGGAGAGAAGTGGATGATGAGGTGGAGACAGATTGAATTGGACAGAGAATGAGAGTGAGGGAGGCGAGAATACAGAGACTGGGTTGGACGATAAATAAAGGGAAGTGGCAGACAGAGGGATAGGGAGGCTGGAGAGAGGGGAGTTGCAAGAGAAAGGGAAGTGGGTGAGTAAGAGGAGGGGATGAAGAGAGTGAGAGAGAGAGATACAGGGAAGGGGAAGAGAGAGTCGCTGGGGACGGAGTTAAGAGAGGCTAGAGGGAGAGAGGATGATGGTGAGGTATAGAAGCTAAAAGAGAGAGAGAGAAAGGAGGGAATAGACAGTTAAAGTGGGAGTGGGGGATAGAGAGATTGAGGGAGTGAGGTGGAAGAGGAAGAGAGAATGATTGGGGACAGAGAGAGGGGAAGAACGAGAGAGGGAGGCGAAAAGGGTGAGTGGGAGGAGGGAGAGATGGATACGGCAGGGGAGAATGAGAGAGAGGTGAGGGGGAGAAGGTGAGAGAACGAGGGAGACTTCAGGGAGAGAGGCAGGGTGCAGAAGAGAAAAGGAGGGAAAGTGGGAGAGAGAAAGAGTCTTGGATAGTGGGAGAAAGAGCGTGCGAGTGTAGAGAGAGAACAGGTGAGGGGATAATGAGGGACGTGAGAGTGAATGCGCGAGTGGAGTGAGACGGGGGAGAGAGAGGCAGTGTGGAGAGAACCGTAGGGATGGAGAAAGAGAGGCATATGGGTAGTGAGATTAAGAGAGTAGGTGACCGAGACAGGGAAAATGGGGGCGCAGAGAGAGAGAGAGAAGAATGGATGGAAACAGACAGATGGAGAGGGTGTAAGAGAGGCAGTGGTAGGGCCAAAGAGACAGAGAATGAGGGGGAAGTAAAGAGAGACAAAGCGGGAGAGCGGAAGATTGAGTGATGTGAGAGGTATGCGGACGGGGAGCAAGAGAGAGAGGCGCGGAGATGGAGTGAGAAGAATAGACAGAAATTGGGAAGAGGGTAGGGAGAGAGACAGAGAGAGAGAGACAGGGAGTGGTGGGGAGAGACAGACAGAGGGAGAGAGTGGGACAGGTGTAGAGAGAGAATGGGGCAGAGAAAGGGAGCGGGAGAGCGTGAAAGGACGAGGATGGGGGTGGAGGGAGAGAGAGAGAGAGGAAGGAAGAAAGAGGGGTGGTGTGCAGCGAGAGAGGGAACGGAGGGAGAGAGTGAAGGAGGGGAGGCATGAGGGAGAGTAGGCGAGAGAGGATGGAGAGAGTGAGGAACTTGAACGTGCAGCAGCAGAGTAGAAAGGTCGTTTGTGAGAAGGAGACAAAAAGGGTTGTTGAGAAAGAGAGGGTGAGGGGATAGAGACACAGCGGGGGGGGAGAGAGAGAGGCGAAGAGAGAGCGTCGGCGGATAGAGAGAGGAGGAGGTGAGAGACAAAGAGGGATGGGGAGAGAGAAGGTGCAAAGAGAGGTGTGAGACAAAAGGAGAGGGGTGAAGGGGCGGAGAGAGACAGGGAAAGGAGGATATTGGGAAAGCGAGAGAGAGGAGAGAAAGGGGGGGATGGAGAGAGAAAGAGATGGAGGAGAGAAAGGGAGAGGGTCTGGGTTAGAGGGAGAGACAGGGAGAGAGGGAGGGGTGACTGAGAGAAGTTGAAACAGAGGTGGAGAGGGAGACAAAGGGATACTGCCAGTGGTGAGAGACAGAGAGGGACGGGAGGGAGAGTGGCGTGAATGAAATGGAATGAGAAAGTAAGCGAGAGACAGAAACGTGAGGAACACAGAGAGAGATGAGAAGGGAGCGAGAGGGAGGGAATGAGAGGGAATGGAGGGTATAAGGGAGAGAATGAGAGAGGTGCAAGAGGGAAGATTGGTGCGTACAGATGGAGGGATGAAGGGTCGAACAGAGAGAGAGGGAGTGTGGGAGAGATGCGTGGGAAGACAAGGGGAGAGATGGAGCGGAGAGAGTGTGGATAGGTTGGAGAGAGTGAGTTGTTGTCGACAGGGAGGAAGTGAGGGGAGAGAGAGAGACAGAGAGAGAGGGAAGCGGGAAAGAGCAAGGGCAAGGTCGAGAGTTTGGGAGTTGAGAGACACTGGGGAGAGAACTCGAAGGAGAATTGGAGGAGAGGAGTGGGGTCAACGAAAGACAGATAGGGAGGGGAAGAAAGAGATAGCAAAAGGGTGTGAAGGGAGTGAGAGTGAGGTAAGAGTGCGAGTGAACATTGGAGGGAGAGTGGGGGTTGAAAGGGCGTGTAGAGAAATTGGTGGGTGAGAAAGTATGAGTTGAGAGAGACCAAGTGGTGGAGCGAGCGGGTGAGAGAGAAATAGGGAAAGCGGAGAGGGTGAGTGGAACGGTGGGGAGAATGGGTTGGTGGCTGAAAGAGGAATGGTTAGAGAGAGGGAAGGGGAGAGAGAAGGGTGTGGTCAGAGTGAGAGGGAGAGAGAGTGGAAGCGAGAGATGGTGGCAGAGAGAGTTAAGGAGAAACCTACAGGAGAAGGGGAAGGAGTGCAGCGAGAGGATGTAGAGAGTGCGGGGAGAGAGATGGAAAGAGAGCGAGTGGAGATGGGGAGGCGATAGTGGGGTTAGAGAAGGAGTGTGGTTGGTTAGGAGAGAGGTCATGATTGGGAAAGAAAGTTAAGAAGTCGATTGAGGAAGAGAGCGGGCGGGGTTCAATGTGAGAGAGTGTGGGGGTTAGAGAGAGTGGGATGGAAGGAGAGACAGGAGAAGGTGTGAGGGAGAGGGGGTGTGAGGACGAGAGATGGGGAGGGAGAGAGACAGAGAGAGGGAAGGCTGGGAAAGGTGGAGAGAGAGAGCGAGGGAGGTGAGCCAAAGAGAGAAAGAGTGATATGGGAGTGAGAGACAGAGATGGAGAGAGGGCGGAGAAAGAGCGCGGGCAACAAAGGCAGGGAGACACAGAGGGTGTCGGAAAAAAAAGAGAGGGAGAACGTGGGGTAGAGAGGGAAAGAGAGCGCAGAGGGGGGGAGACAGAGAAGGGGAGGAGTGAGGGAGGGGAGAAAAAGGGAAATTGGATAGAGAGATAGAGACAGTGGGG